>NC_058053.1:22599887-22887387 GCF_020085105.1 Siniperca chuatsi
AGCATTCCTGATGGAGCCTGATACCTGTGTAACTGTGTGAAAAATGAGTTAGTTAGTGTTATACTAAATCGTGTTGCTCTCCTTGTGTCTCATCTCTATTGAACTGCTTTGTTTGTTGTACCATTGATCTGAGGCTGCCCCCCTGTATTGTGTGTTGAGGAGGTAGTGATAATGGGGAAAGACAGCATTGGGAAGGTACAAATGCAGCACCATTTTAATGCCTCTCACAGTGATGGCAGAGTGAAGGATGCCTCCAGAGCTGCTGTGGTACACGGCTCAGTGATTGGTAGTCACTGCTGGGGTTTCTCTGTATCGGTCACCTGCCAGATGGAAGGCAGAGGTCAGTGAAGCAAAGATGTTGTCCTCAAGTCAACAGGTCTTTTCAAAGCTAAAAGTCTACTCTCTAACTTACACTAAATCTAACTGAACAATATTCATATGAGCTGTTATATAGATCTTTATATAGCAAATATCTCCTCACGGTCCACTGGCTGCCCGCTCTGTGTGCGCTGGAAAAAATAACCAACGTTTGTACACAGCCCTGGCTCTGTAAATGGGGAAAAAAAACAAGGTGGCTCAGACTGAGCCACACAACAGGTTGTGTCAGGTAACATTAAATTACTTGCTCACAGACACTCAGCTTGCTTTCTAGTTTGCCAATATATGCTGTTGTTGTGATGTTTGCTATAGTAGCAGGAGATTTGTGAGTCTTGTCTTCTTCTCTGGCTGTTAGCTTCGCAGCAGCAACTGTAGGGACAGTTTAACCCACAACCTAGCTAACGTTAGTTACATTGCTTGTTGTGTTGTTGTTTGCTCTATGTCATGGTATTTGACATTGAATTTCTCAATTTTGAATTTCTCTCTTTCTTACCCCACCTTTTTAAGTGATTAATCAAGTAATAGGCTCAAACTACAGTCTCTTACATATGAGGATTTATTTTTCCATTTCATGTCATTGGAAAATTAATTCCTTTAAATTTTTTTAACCATTATTCTGAAAATTTAAGGACATCACTATGGACTTTTAATGGGCAGGTGTAGCCAAACAGTACATTCAAAAAATAATCGATGCACTGATCAATAGAAAATAATCATTAGTTACAACAAGTGTAAAATATTAATTTTCAGATCATGTGCTGCCTACAGGTTGTAGCTGCATCTTGTGTTCCATTTAAGGCAGGTACTAATTCTGCTTGCTTACCCATCAGGTCTAATGGATCACAATAGACTGGAGAGTGCATGTTGGATTCAGTGTAAGAAACCATGCACATATTCATGGGTTTGGCATCACACTTAGTGATGGTAATGAGGGTCAGTTATTAGAAATTCAAGGGAAAAATAGATCATCGTGCCCTCATTGTTATACATAAAGCTGCATATATGCATTTCACCCAGATGCTATCATCCTAGATTGTACTGTGAAAGTCAGTGGGGGTATTGGATGTGAGAATTAAAGTGCACTATTAGTTTTTTGGGTTTTTTTTTTTTTTTTTTTTTTTTTTAAATGAAGAGGGCACCATGAACTCCTTGTCCTTGAATCCATAAAAACAGACCCTCATTACCATGACTAAGTGAAAGACTGAATCCAGGAATATGCTCATTTCTGAATCCATTGTATACCCTCCACTCCATTTTGATCCATTGTGCAGGTTTCATGGATTACAAGAGCTTTAAGTGAAACACAATATACAATGAGGCCCCAGAGCTGCAGCCTATAAATAGCGTTGAATGTGAGCTTTGGATGAAATATTCACCAGTGATAAAAATGTACTTAAAAGGGTGGTTGTTTTGCATTTTGTTTAATGTATTAAAATATCTGAACTTTTACGCTCTCATAAACTTAGGACAAATAATCAAAAAACGTACATTTTCAATAGATTTTATTGTACAAAAATGTCCTGGACTCAAAGTTATGAATCCTATTATCACCTTAAGAGAGGAAGTGCCAAAAAAAATCCATGTGATGAAATTGCATGCTAACTGAACTATTGGGCGATAACTAGACAAGTGTTTTGATTAAGACTGCTGTGATCTGATAAAAATGGAGTCGTGCTCTGTGGTTTATCATCACTTGCTCGCATTTATCATTTGCAGTTCAAGTTGAAAAATTGCCGTTTATTGTACAAGGCGAGCAGCCCCAGAATAGAAGGGAGCACCAACACTTAACAGATAATTCAGAGACCATGAAAATAAAACGGATTCCCATCACAATTTTTATTATCATTTAATTTTTGTAACTTCCACTATTCATAGCATCTGAATGCACACTAAATAACACTGCTTTGATGCATTTATGTTTTCTATTTTAGCTGCCTGTGCGTGTGCTTCATTGTAATAAAACTCCAGCTTAAATCGTCAGCAATGCAGTAATGCTGCTTCTGAATGGGCCTGTCACATATGATGCTCTGTGGGGAACGTGTCAGCACAGTCTAGTTATTTCTATTATTGTACGCCTGTCACTGAAAGATGACACACGCCTCACTTGGTGGAAAAATCACATTGTATCACAGCCGTCAGCAGTGTTGGCTCGACAACAGTATCAGTGTTGTTCTCAGCTACCTCGACTGTAGGTGTAGGTATCAGTCGTTACATTTAATTGCTACAGGAAGTACTTAGAAATGTGTCTGTTGTTGTTTTCAGATTCATGCATGACCAGTAGCTCACAATCTGTTACTTTATGCAATCCACTGTTGACAGTTCAAAACACTACCAATACTTTTAAGAGACTGTGGCAGTAGAAGGCTCTCCAATTTATTATTCTTATTTGTGCAAAAACAGCATTTTACAAAAATAAGTCAGCTCTTTTGTGAGCAGATTTTTTATCTTTGTTAAAATAAATAATCCTGTGATGAAAATGTCTTTTTAAGAGAGAGAGAGAGAGAGTAAATGGCTGACCTTGCTTGGACTACAGTCACTTTGTAGGCCACAAAACCCAAATTAGGAAAACTCCATTGAAAATTTGTCTCTAGAGTATCAAACACTTACCGCATGAAAGGTTGAAAGGTGGCTCTGTAAAGTTTGTAACTTGATCCTTATATATATTTATATATTTATGGTATAATGGATTCTAAAGGCGAGCCAGAGTAACACCAAAAAAAAGAAGCCCAAATGTCGGTAGGAACTTTTAAAAAATGGATACACTGTAAGTATATGCTTTGGAACATACTGAACAGGGATGGATCAATGGTAGACAAGTGGATTATACTTCTGGAGTGTCGTAGAAAAGGTTTCGGTCGTAGTCATCTGGACACTGTTTTCAGAATCAAGACGTCTTGATTCTGAAAACAGTGTCCAGATGACTACGACTGAAACCTTTTCTACGATAGAACACTCCTGGACGAATGAGGGACTACATAGACCTCTGGAGTGGTTTGAGATTTTCTATTTTTATATGTTTTGACATGTTTTTTTTTGTTTGTTTTTTTTGCTGTCACTATTGGCTTCCTTCTGTGAATTAGCAAGCTACACACTTTTCAGAGCCACCTTTCAAGCGTTGAGTATTTGATACTCAAAAAATGTTCAGTGAGGTATTCCTTTAAGCATCCTCAGAGAAACTGACTGTGCTTATAGGCTATATCTAGCCCCAGATTAAGGTCATGTTTAGAATGTAAATGCATGTTATTGTTATTGTCCCTATATAAAGTATTGAAACAAAAACACATTTAGTTTATATTGGGATCCATGTTTCAACTCCATGATGCACCTCATCACTTTTCTGTATTGTAAAATAGTATACCACATTAGCTATATTTTCACTTCCCCGTCAGTATTATAGACCAAAGGCGCCATTTAAGGCTGGATAGCTATTGCCAGTTGAGCTTGTCATTATTTGTACCAGAAGGATAATTGTAGTAAATGTTTCAATATTTAGGATTTTAGGAGATTGAGAGAGGAAGTAAGAATCCTGTTCAGTTTGCATCATTTTAATCCTTCTAGGCAGCCATCAAGCATCACATTTCCTATCTCACTTGGATAAGTAAGACCGCCTGCCGTCTCTTCCTAATCTTGCCCCCGGCTCCTAGCTCTCATAACCACTGACTGCTCACCTATGCATACAGGTGTCACCTAGCCAGCCTCTAATTAGCCCACCCTTCGCAAACCGAGTACTGGCACAGCTTGTGTCTATCTTGTCGTCGTATAAACCTATTCAGACTCATGCACTGACTTTATTTTGTCAAGTGACAAAATAAAAACAGATCAATACTCCAACTCAACACAAATAATACTTAGAAGGAATGATAATTTGCCTCAGATATATAATATCTATGGAACTGTTCATCCTTTTCTAAGCCCTTTGGCTTCTCTATGTTAATTTTTAAGTTTACTGATGTGCAAAGTGTAGTGTCTTAAGATTCCCATCAGACTGACCTCAGAAGAGCATCCATTTCGGAATAAAAATTAGGAAAGGAGCCTGACAGGTGCTTGTTTTCATTCCAGGTGATATCACTCATCAGGCAGGATCCGCTGAGCGAACAGACGATGTTTGTTGTCTAATTTAGGTAGAAAGGAAGGGCTTTTTAATGAATAGTGATGGCACAGAGACGATTAGAATGCATGGAATTAACTTCATATGGCTTGAGAGTAATCTGTCTTGTTTATTTTTTTTTTCTTAGTCGTCTTTGATTAAAGTGCAAGGCTCAATATGGGCTTTGTTTCCCATATTAGGTGTTTCACACCATTAGCCCAACTACCAGTATTTGGAAAGTCGAAGGAGCCATTCAAACTAATGATGCAGATGTATCCACCTGTTACTTTGAAGCCACCTTTAGTACAGGTTGATATTGGAAGCAACATCCTGTCTTGTTTGTGCCATAGTAGTTGAAAAGAAAGAAGCAATTATATATATGCAGTTTTGAAGCTCTCATGGCTTTCCACTTCAGTGTAAATATCAAGTTAAAACTGTTGATTTTGTTTATGGCAATTATGAGTCACAGCAAAGAGATAAGACAAGTGAACAGAGCCCTCAGCCCCCTCTGCCCCATTGACACTCTGATTCCACTTCTGAGTGCCATGGACTGCTGCAGTGTTATAAAATTGTAGCTCTGCATCAAACTCATTTCACTTATATCAAACTGATACTGATATATTTATTTGCCACATAGTTTGCCACATTAATTTTATAACAAGTCTTAAAGTTCAAGCCCTGGCAGTGGCCCCTAGAGGTTTATTACAACCAACAGTATGAATTTGTTGGGCAGAATAAACATCATACTGACAATTTTGTCTCTATTAGAGCTTTAAGAATTGCAGCTAAAAATGGAAAACTTGTCCTGAGGAAGGCATTTGAGTAAAGTTCATAGTGTAAATAGAAACAGGTTAAAGCCTGGGGAGCATCAATATGCTCAGTATATTTCATGGCAATCTACGCTTTAGATTTTTATATTTCTTGTGTACAAGTGGAACCTTTGGCTCTTTTTAAAATAAAAATCTGGCCAGTAGTATTTGCTGGGGTAACATATCCTGAATAATACAGACTCTAAAATTGGCATAATTTGGGTTTAAATCTGGAACTATGTGATCAGAGTATACGAAAGTAAAGTGTACAACTCTAACCAGATGTTCAATGCCAGCTTTCGATATCATATCTTTTTCTATGCTCAGTGCTATGGACATATTTTGCATGGTAACCAAAAGAGTGTTTGGCATCATCACACAACTGATTTGGTAACAGTTGTTTGTATTTGTGTCTTTCTAACTAGGTGTGGCTGCTGCCGGTGCTGGAGGCAGTGAAGGTGTCTCCTCTTATAGAGAAAGTCAGCGACCACAAAGACTTCAAGAAGCTGCTCAGGACGAGAACCAACGTTCTGGTGCTCTACACCAAGACAGGTTAGAGAAGACTGACATCCACACATAATTGATATTTTTTGGATCAGGCTGTACTAGAATATACACCTGGCTGAAGGGGATGGTATTAATTTGTCTAGTTGTGGGGTAGAAGTTTCTGTTAGAGGTGGTATGTTATGCTACTATATGTAATAGCATATATTTCTGGTTTAGCATCCATTGTTTCTGGCAAGGGAGGAAGTGGCGACAGCAGTCCTGCCAGACAATCATAGTAATGGCTCATGTTTGTATTATCTCAATGACTCTCAAACAGCTTGTCACTGTAGTGGTCATCGTGGAGCGCTGGAAAACCAAATAACATTTGGTGTTATATGTATCCCAGATATTTTATAGACATACAGTATGTTAGCCAATATGTCAAACAACTAGAAAAATACCCCCTTCAACTATACATTTTATTTTATCCTTAGATCAAAATTGTCATTCTTTTATTTCGTGAAGAGCAAGGTATGCTTTTAATGCTGACGTCATTGTACTTGTACAAGTGCGTAATTACAGACAGTTATAATCATTTTATTATAATCCGAGAAGGTGAGTGTGAAAATATCTGTTAGCAGCAGTTACCACTAAAGCCTTTAGTTGTGTTTTGAAAGACACCACAGTTGCATCCCAAAAGCTAAGGTTTTTGAAGGAATATGTCATTTGTTACAACAGGAGATGATGCACAAAACACTTATGACCACATCCTTTTGACTGTCTCTCCCCACATTATGTGTTGATGTGGATGTGTGTCCAACATCCTAACTTAGAGAACTGAACTATATCAAGTTACAGATGTAATGCATTTAAATGCCATTTCCTTCAATTGTACGTGAATAAGTACAGTACTGGAGTGATTATTCCAACAATTCTAACATTATAGAAACAAACACAATAGGCTCATTTACATGGCTAGTGTAAGAGAACTTAATAGCCATGCATTAGTGCAGTTCATTTTCTTCATTGGTATGTCACAATTGTTGCTGTAATCATTGACAATTCTGTAATTGTGCAACATTAAAACACCTGATTAATTAAAATTCCTGTTGTCACACTCTGTAGTAAGAATGCAATTGTGCAGTGACACTGTTGAGCTTTAGCCTGCAGCCTACTTTAAAGGGATGATCACAGTGGTCTATCTCAGTAATGTACTTGGAAATACTTATCTTATAGAATTAGAGAGTAGTCAATAAATAAATAGAAAATACTTAACACTTTATGCAGTCAAACAGAGTTATAAAGCAGCATTTTCTTCCAACCATTATGGAACCTCTAATGCACCCCAGTAGATTTTAATTCCATTTTCATTTGCATAGTTCTGAGGAGGAGAGGAATGCACTCTGTAGGCTTGTAAAGGAGCTGCTGGATATTACTAATGTTTCCATTCAAAAAACCATCCTACTCCTCAATAAGCAGCAGAGGACTCCCAGAGCCCCACAGCCACAGATTTATTTGTTTCATAATTCATGGCCCATATCAGCCTGCGTCAGGGCATTAGATAAGGCTTCCATGTATCAGGCAGTGGCTCTGATTGATCACTGGCTACAGCATCACACAGACATTCCTTCTTTAAAGACATCAAAGGTTCCCCTCCTCATGCAGGTTTTCTGGTTTAATGTCCTCTTCACCAACCAATTATTTCACCACTTCTAGCCACATCACATTCATTCCCCCTCTTGAGCACAGACAGCTTTGCCCTGTTCCTAACTCCTCACCAGCCTCTGACCCTCTACAGTCAGTCACATCCCTGTTGAGTTTTACTCTGGTTAGTGCCCATCAAACTTTTAACAATGAGCTTGTTGCCAGCCAGTATCTACTCACCTCCTGCTCCATGCATGATAATGAACTGACACTGATTTTGCCAGATGTTTTTGTTACCAACCCAGTGCAAGGCGGGACCCTGGGGAGTCATGGCAGTGCCCCTAAATCTAAATATAGCCTTGGCCTGGAGCGTTGAGAGGAATTGTTTTCTTTATGCAGTGAATAAAACACATTTGGTTTTGGGGGGAGTATAAAAATTATGTATTGTGTTACACAAGGACTAGAATATTACACTTTGTTTACTTTACTCGCAGGAATCTGCTTTGCTTGCCATATCTGATGAAAATCAGTAATATTACTGTGTGTGTTGTTGTAGCTGGTACAGTTTATTACACACTAGTTTCCTCTTTCCTAACACAGAAAGCAAACTGCACAGCTCAGCCATATTTTCTCTCTGACACACTAGATTGTGTAAGTCTCCAGTGGTCATGAACTCTCCATGTTGTCCTTGAATGAGCTCACACTTGATGTTCATCATGGCTCAGCATATGGTAGTAAGCAGCATGCAGCAGGTACAAACTATAGTTTGCCAAAACATACCTGCTGTGCTTCCCCCGTTAGCTGAAAAGTTGTTCTGCTTCAGCAGAGTCTTTGTGTCACCATATAATCCTCCCATCCCCTGCTTAGTCACACTATTGTAAGATGCTGAAAGCTGATGTAACTTAAACCCCCTCCCTGAACCCATCCAGTGAAAGGTATTAGAAAACCCTCTTCCATCACCCATCCATCCCAAACTCAGTGATCTCTTTCTTCTGCACTTGGTGTTTTAGTAAGACACTGAGCTCCACTGTAACTCAATTCCTCTTCGCTGTGTTTGGCATGACAGTGTCCTCTGTGTCTCGAGGCTCTGGGTTGTCCTCAGCTATTGATAACAAGGCTGACCATGGTTTTTCTCTGTATCTGTAGCTACATCAGGGGACTCCCACCTGAAACTGCTATCAGATGTGGCCCAAACAGTAAAGGGCCAAGGGACTATTGCCTGGGTCAACTGTGGGTAAGTAATGGGATGGTTTTTAAAAAACACATTGTAGGACATCTTCTTCCTCCATCACACTTACTGACTCCCTGTCTCTTTTGACATTATGGCCTCTTTTGTCCAAGGAATTTTCTGACAGCAGTTATAAAGGCAGAGCAATTTACTCTTCCCTAAGAATGTCCCTGCTGCCATCCATCTGCACAATTTATGTCTTTTTCCCCCGGGGTAACATTGGCCTTGTTCCATTGGTTCTATTGTACGGGCGCAATTTGACAGGAGGCCACTCACTTACTGGAGCTATTGAAGCTTTGGGTCTAATGTGTTACATCTGTTTATACAATGTCAGTTCTACTTTTTCTGGGTTTTTCATTGTATGTTTTATCCTAAAATAATAAATGAATGATAAGGAAGGCAGTCGCTTAATGCTGTGTGGCCTTTCTCTGCCCTCTAAGGGTGAAGCTGGAGGATGATGCTTCATGTTGTTCTCTTTGTCAAGGTTTCTGTATCTTTCAGTTTCTGTTTTTGTTTAAATTCGGTTGTATGCCTCCCATCAAGAGGGCTTTGTGTATTGTAAGTATTGCGGATTAGTGGTATCATTCATGTGTGTTGTGCTGAAATGACTCAACATCAATCTATTAGTACATTCCAGGGCTGGGCATCATTGAAATGTTTTGATACTAGTGCCACTACAATACCATTTTGGTACCAACACCAAAACTATGCTTTTTCAATACCTTGCTTTGAGGAATATAACAACCTTTCTTCATCTAACATTAGAAACCAAACTTTTTTTCGTTTGTAAAGGAGATCTTTTTTTCAATACATTTTGACTTTTGGACTTTACAACGCTGTGGAGTTACTGGAAATATTTGGATCACATGGAAACTGTTCAGCCTTGATGTTACGCTCTGGCATCCTCCATCAGCTGAGTCGGTGATACAGCACTACTAGCTTAAAATACACGTGAAGTTTGTGGACGTAGTAGCTAAATCTGTCCATGGAAGAACAAGATTGCGCTAGCAAGGCAGTTTTGTGTTCAGATGTGTGGTATTTATTCATATTGGGAAATCCCACAATCTCTAGAAAGCATTAGCTGAAGTTGGCTGGCTGACTCAACAAGGACTAGAAATCGTCTCTGTTGCTAGGTCGTTACTGAGGGTTGGCCTACTTGCTGGAGTAATAAACTAGGTTTCATCACATAGGATTCTACTAACATCGTTGGATTGTTTTTCAGTTATTAGTCAGACCCCATGTGTTTGCAGGGAAACAGAGATAACACTAGCAAAATGTTTTTTGTTTTTTTTTGAGAGCGATTTGCCCCCACAATTTAGTCAATTGACAGAAAATAATAATCTGCAATAAGTAAGAATGTCAAACGTTTGCTGGTTCAAAATTCTGCTGTTTTTTGCTGTTTTATATCATTGTAAATTGAATATTCGTGGGTTTGGGGCTGTTGTGTGAACAAAACAAGCAATTTGAAGACCTTCAGCTCTCGGAAGTCATGATGGGTATTTTTCACTGCTTTTTAACATTTTATTGACTACACAATTAATCGATCAATCAAAAAAATAACCAACAGATATTCAATCAAATTAAAACAATAACCATTACTTGCAGCCCTAGTCATATGGAAAACACTTTATCTTTTTAAATATGCATTTTATTATTTTCATACTCCAAAACTCTTTCCCCTTAAAGGCAGAACAATACATCTGTCATCTGTCTTTCTGGAGCACATCTATCTCCAGCCCACACTGTGGAAGGGTTTACATTAAGCAAATGCTAGATACTCCCAAGACACCAGCAAGAATTGTTTTCTCTAAGCACAGCTTGCTTTGCTCCCCAGTGATCTGACTTTTGCTTGTTGTTCTTTCTGCCCTTCCTGGTGTTGAGTTCCACTAACTATTTAATTATTTTTTTACCTGTCAACCCATCAACTGCACGAACCATCTTCTTCACCAGAGAGGAAAGAATGGATCATAAAACAGGAAACTGTGAGGAAGGCAGTTACTCCCCTTTGACACCTAGTGCTCATTGCAGCATTCACAGTCTCTCTCAAGCTTATCCGGGATCAAGACCAGGCAGACAGAAAGGAAGAGAAACTAAACTCAAAACAGTCTAAAGGAATTGTCAGAACTGTTGGGTGTCTACTTTTCTCTTCAAAGACACTCCATGATATGTCCTTTTTAACTGTTTACTTTTTGACTCAGTTACTCTTTTTGCCTGGGAGAGTATAGTATCATCTTTCTCTTCCTTCTCCAACAACTCCAGCATGCTAGAAAGTGTGCTAATGCTAAGCAGAGATTTATACTGGGCCAGATTCCTGCCAGGGGAGCTTGAGCGAGCCGGGTTCATCACTGTAGGACACATGGATCCGGTGCCAGGCTCTGTAGCGAAGCATTGTGCTATTTGGCATATTTCTCCACCATCTCAAATGGGCCAGTTCCAAATCGAAGCTCCAGCTGCGAGCTCATGGTGGACAGAGGGAGAGAGAGAGTAGAGCGCATATCACAGCGTGAGAACGGTCAG
Organism: Siniperca chuatsi; assembly: GCF_020085105.1. Taxonomy (NCBI): domain Eukaryota; kingdom Metazoa; phylum Chordata; class Actinopteri; order Centrarchiformes; family Sinipercidae; genus Siniperca; species Siniperca chuatsi. The sequence continues at coordinate 22,611,037 of NC_058053.1, forward strand.
CCCTGCCAAGGAAGAGGGCCACCAAGGCCAGAATGACACACTTTGAACAGATGACAGGGACCTGAGTGTTGGCCAACTGGGATCTGCCAAAGGGATGGATGATCTCATACAGGAAGGGAGTACAGGACTGTGCTTCCCTGCTCCCTTTCTTCTGGAAATTTAGAACAGACATAGAACATGGTAAGAAACATGGTCTTGTCTGGATCAGTGGGAATAGCAGAGCACAAACAAACACAGCACGGATTAGGATTTGTGTTTTGGAAGAGTAGTAATTAAATGGCATGCAGGGCTTCATCCTCTTTGCATGATGAATCCATTATTAATCCTTTACAAAGGGGACTCCGTTGACTTTGGCCCAATGTAAAGTTTTGGCTTCAACTTTTTTATTGAATTTTTATAATTCTTCAATCTTAAACCTCGCTCAATCACCTTGTTGCATCAGTTATTTTTAGTTGGGTATGTCCAACCAAATAATATGTCACGAAAGGTAAGCACTCACTCCCAGTCCTCAAAAAGCTTTGACCATTTTTCACAATGTTTCCATTGGTTATGATAAACAAGTAATTGCTGAGATCTGTGAACACAAGAACATTGTTCCCCTGGGACAAGAAACTCAATCGTTCGGATAGTCCAACAGGTTGTAAACAAAGCAACAGTTTAGTCATATTATCTACCACTTCATTTGGAGGCACAACTGAAAGTGAGCACACCTCCAAATGAAGATCTAAGACCAGGATCTTGGTCTGTAAACTGCAATGTATATTAACAAAAGACTGTTTGGGTTATAATTGTACTGTTTGCATTTGCTGCTTATGTCTTTCCCAAATACGTTTGAAACCTGTCTGATTGTCCGACTGCTTTTTAACGCTGTTGCCACCTTCCCAGATCTATGCAATTAACCTGAGTGTTAAATGAGAAGCTCTAGCAGTTTGAATTTGTATGGTCAACAGTAAATCTCCTAGAATCTACTGCATCAGACAAATCATCATGAATGGAGAACAAGAGACAATTTGCTTGTTCATTCAGTGAATCAAACAGCATGTGAACCTAATTGCTGACAAATATATGATGCTGTATAAATCCAAGGCATACAAGGCTATGCTGTAGGTGATCAACCTCTTTTAACTATAGGAGTCAGAAGCTGTAGTTTTTATTTAAGAGAAAAACTGAAAAGTTGCATTTTAAACAAACCAGTCAGTGAGTGCAGACCTTTCCTTCTACTTTTGTTCTCCACCATCATTTCACTGTCTTCTTTGAACACTGTGTCTTAATCCTAACAATGCATGATTGGGCAATAGTTTTTCTTGGCATCTATTGTACTGTGGCCATTTATCTCCTCACCTCATCTGTTTGTCAGCACGTTATAACTTCTCATCAGCCCTCTCCCTGCTCAGCCTCCTCTCATACCTTCTTACTTAACAGCCATAGACCTCCTGCTCACTGCAGCGTTGGGGCTTTGGAACTGACGCATCGACTGACCCCGGAGATGAATGTACAACAGTTGTTCTCATCTGGATGGACATGCCTCTGATGAACTGCCATTCATGGCCTTTTTTCTTTCTGTACTGAACATTAGCTAGTTAGTCATTCTAACTTCTCTGGGCTTCCATTTATTCTGTGATTGAACAAGCATAATGGCATGCAGCCTTTTTTTCTGAGTCAGTTTTACTGTGTATGTAAGATCAAATGAGTAAGAGGTTGAAAGTCCATGTCCATTGTTTTACTGGTCCGTACCCAGGCATGTGGCCTATTCACATTCCCCCAAAAAGTGCCATTCAACAATACCTGGTGATATTTCATGACAGCACTGTACAGCTCAGTACAATTTTCAACACTTTACTAAAACATTGTGTCTTAGAAAATATCTACCTCTATCTTACCCTCCTCTCCACAGATTGCATTATTAATTTTAATGTAGGCCTATTGTAGAGTAAGTGTGCACTGTAGGAAAAATGATAATGTAATTTTAAACAGCACCAGATCAGACTGTGTGTCAGTAGATACTAGATCATTAACAGAAAAACATGACCAGGACATGGCTACTGAGTGGCTGGGATGCAAATTACTTTTATTATTGATTAATCCCATCACATTTTCCCAGAATCCAAAGTGACATCTTTAAATTGCTTGTTCTGAATAGCCAACAGTCCAAAACCCCAAAGATCTTTAATTTACAATGATTTAAAACAAAGAAAAGTAGTGAATCCTCACATTTGAAAAGCTGGAAACAGCAAATGGTGGCGTATTTCATGCAAAATGACTTAAAAGAGAAGTTAATGCAAATTTTTGGCAAGAGACCATGATATTCAAGGATGTCTGCATTAAAAGATTTGAATGGCAAAGGCAGAAGAACAGAAGTTCCCTCCGCAGACAGCCAATGCATTGTTGCCTCTATATTGTGTGTTTAGTTGTGAATGTACAAGGTTGATTGGCTTCAGTTGGTTGGTTGCTTGGTTTTGGATGAGGGTCCCTTGTCTACGTTTTACTGGTTCGGGGTTTCCTTGCCTTTGTCACTTGTGGCAGTGTTTCAAGGAGTTAGAAGCAGCAGACCGGATTTGAATCGGATGACTGCGCATCATCTCCAGATACATCTGCTCCTGGTGTGCCCCGACTGGCGCCATCTGCCTTCATGAGTCAGCAGAATATGGCATTAAGCACACAGTCATTACCTGAAATACTGTCTGTCAACGCATGCACACACCAATTTACTCTTCCTCATATAATGCAAAACTACACAGAACATATATTTGGCTCACTGTGGGTCTTGGAGCCATAATTGAATTCCACCTCTTTGAATTTGTTAGCATCAGGCCTTCTCTCCGGCAAAGATCTCTCTCCATCTCTCTCTCTAAATTAATGCACATTTTCCTTGCTCTTTATTACAGAGGAGGAAGAGTACTTCATGCCGCTGATAATGCCTCACTGTAGCAAGTGTGAAGTACGTGTAGGTGGCTAGATGCATATTTATTTCCTTTCCAACTACAGCCTTTTCAATTACAGAATTAAGCCTCTATACAGCAGAGAATTTGTGTATGCTGACATGCTCTACAGTATAGGTTGTAATCGGCATTGCATTCCCATTGCAGTATGTATGTGTTTGTGTATGCATACTGGAGCAACTAATAAATGGAGCAGGGAGCCTTGTTTATATAACACTGTACATGTGATTAGATTGATCGGATGAAAGTTGCTGCATGAAGACATAACTGCATTAACTTCTCCGTTTTTTTTTTTATTCGATTCAGTGAAGCTTTATTGGAAAGACATTGTAACCAAAGAACATGTTGGCAAAGCATATTCTTAAACAGAATTAAGTAGATAATACAAACAATGAATATATAAATAATGGTAGCAATACAAGCAATTTAGCAAGTAGTCACTGAACAGAAGAACAATTATATGTATTATTATATAAAGAAGAAAGAAAAATAAAGCCTTACATGAAAAGAAGCTGAGACGGACGATATTTTTTAGATAGATATATATTCTCCTACTAGTTCTGTCACACAGTTTCACCAACAAGATTTTAAATATGCTTTTTTGTTGGAAGGAAGGGAAAATTCCAAAGTTTTCTATGATGACCTGTTCCAATAGCTAATTTGTGATTACTAAGCCTGTGATTATTTGAAATTTGTCTGTGAATATGTTTTAAAATTTTGATTAAATACAGGGCTATTTGATGTGTATATCTGATGGATAACATTCAAGTTTTAGTATTTATAGATGTGGTTTATCCAATGGGTTATTATTAATTTACTTTATACATTTTGTCCAATTTAATCATTGTATCATTCTGGGATATTGAGCCGATCTCATTCTGATGTACTTTGGCTTTTAGTTTCTTCTTTCCAATGTTCCAAATAGGTTTCTTTAGATTGTGTTATAATTTGGTTCACTCTGATTGGTGGTTGGAAAGCAGTGTTGTTGTGAGACTGGTCAGAGTCTCTCTCTCACTCTCACTCTCACTCTCACCCTCAGAGATTCAGAGGGCCGTAAGCTCTGTAAGAAAGTGAAGGTGGACCCGAGCTTCAAACATGGAGGAACAGAGCTGTTGCATTACAAGTAAGTAACCAGAAACTCAGCTGGCTGTCAGACACTTATCCACACTTCAGTGCTTTCTGGAAAGTAATACCGTGTTCGCTGCTTAAGAAGCATGCTGTTCACCGTTTACTCCTGGTGTTGTGAGCATTGTGTCTGGTGTGTCTTGCAGAGATGGGACATTCCACACAGAGTACAATAGGCCCGCTACCTTCAAGGTGAGTGCGCAGCTGAAATCCCGCATTCTTTGCACAAGCTTTCACCTCAAATGCAGCACAGTTGTTCTCTTTCTGTCTGTCTAGTATTTACTAATGGCTCACATTCATAGTATCATTTCATTAACCATATTATACTCTTCTGTGTGGGCTCCACCGAAGAATGGTGTGTCTGTGTTCATTTAATTTATTAATTTGTTTGATAAGAACAACTTCACTCTTCACTATTTTATTAAGATTGTGGATTAACAATTTAGGGGAAATATATAAATATGATTTCTCTGACTAATATTGGGATTGTAATTATTAAAAATCAATATAAATAGCATAAATAGTACAGACACCAGTATTAAGAGAGCATAGAAACCACACAACAGCCATATTTCAATATAGAGTTTGGCCAACTTACGAAATTAGTACTGTAATTAGCTACAGCTTACTAAATCTGATGGCTACAGTTATTTAAGCCAGAGAAATCGACTCACCAACTAAGACTTTCACCGCAAGGCACAAAGTTGCACTTCTTCTGAAATTCTTGAAAATCAATAAACAGCCCTGATTAATATTCTCTAAAATATGAAGAACTGACTTCTTCTTGTTAAAGTTCATAAGAAACCCATCATGAGGAAATGTGGGAGCTATTGCTCTTTTGTTTTTGACTTATTTTTCTGCTTGCTAGTGTTTTGCCCATATTTCTTTCCCCGACAGATGGAAAGACCTCTGAAACAATAAAACACCAAAAGTCTCGGTTTAAACCATTACCAAGTAATCCTGATAATAAAATCATAATCATTAAATATTCCACCCATGTCCACACTGTCAGTGTTGTAGCGCTGCTGAATGAAGTATTTCCTGCTGTTGCCTCCACAGACATATGGTTCATTATATTTACAGGGAGCTTTACCAAGGCCATTACCAGACAGTTAAAGACATTGAAATAGCTTTGACACCTCTTGGATGCATGAACATGTTGGTCTGTATGAGCTTCCACCTGGCACAGCCTACAGCGTTGCCTGTACTAAATTTAGGAGTGACTTCTGCAACGCTCAAGTAAATCATCACCACTCTATTTTTCACAGGATAACTTGTTGTTGCATGATCTAAGTGTTGCATTTGTTCAGACTCCCAGATTAATCATTCTGAATGTTCTCTTTTTTTCTTTTTTTCCTCCATTCAGTCTATGGTAGCCTTCTTGAAAGACCCATCAGGACCCCCACTGTGGGAGGAGAATCCTGAGGCAAAAGATATTGTCCACATAGAGACAGAAAAAGTAAGTAGTGACCTAAACAACCATTTGAGCTTTGGTTAAATAATAAAGAAGCTTTTGCTGCAATGTAATTTGAAGACATCCAGAACATTAATGTTGACGTACAGTTACTGTGATTACAAGACAGCGAGGAAGCAGTTAATGTGATTCAGGGTCGGCCTTTCTTCTCCTGTCCTGTTAGGGATTTGATCAGCTTCTGAAGTTGACACAGCAGCATGTCCGCCTCTGCAGCACAAAACCCCACACATAAAAGCAACATATCAGGGCTTTATCATCAAAGAGCTGCTCAGTGTTGTTCATGCTCAGCCTGAAAAAACATTTCCAGACAGCTCTCGTCCAGCCAGGTCAGATGGCACTCGTAGCCGCCGCCGCAATTCACCCACGGCCTGACAACCTAAGACACTCATAGATAGATATATACAGCTTTTTGAAAGCCCTTTGATTTAATGAACAGCAGTCCTGCTCGGCCACTCATGCCTGGAGGCTGTTGTTGAGGGTGTCAACAAAAGATTGTGCTGAATATGGGCTTTTTTTAGGAAGTAGCTGAGGTCATGAAGGTGATGATGAGGAAGAGAAGCTGGTATGGGGGCTGATCTACCTGCTGAGAAGAAGAAAGTCCTTTTTTTTTTTTTTTTCTTTGCTGATGTGATGACTCTGTGTAATATACACAGTCTAAAAGATTGCTGAAAAAGCAAAGATGATGGTGTGCTTAGTTATTTTAAAGATATGTATGCTAAACAGAGAGGTACTTTGGGAAATCACCCCTGGAGAAAGCTGTTAGAGGAATCAAGATGTTGTATGTCATCATTGACTCAACATTAGTGATGTTTTTTGGACAAGTTTAGCATTTACCCTTTCAGCCATGTTATGTGCTGTACATATACTTTGTTTATAAATGATGAAGCTTCTTAATCATCTTCTTGTCCCCTCTCTCTCTCACACTCTTTTTAAGGACTTCAGGAAGCTTCTGAAGAAAGAGGAAAGGCCCATCCTCATGATGTTCTATGCTCCCTGTGAGTCCTTTCATTATCACAGTGTTCAGTAGCTCGCAGTAACTGGGACAAGTAGTGCTCTCCTTGCTAGACTGCTTGAACATATTGTCATTGGAAGACAGTGTGCCAGGAGAAACTGACAGCAGCTTTTACTGTCCAGAAAATATGAAAAACTTACTGTATAAGATGCCTCGTTTGAAGAGAGAGCTTACGGTATGTGGACTACATCAATAAACTTGGACATACTTGGCAATAATACATTGTCATAATCAATACTGAAATGAGTTTTTCTAAATTCATCATACCTGGCAAACACAAGACACTTTCTCATCTTTGAGAATAGGGCTAAAACTGAGAAAAACAATTTTCATTGCTGATTAATCTTTGTTATTTTTTTCAATCAACTATTTAGTCTGTAAAATATCAGAACATTGTTCAAATTGCCAATTTAAGAACAAAATTGTGTTTAGTTAGTGAGGAGTTAATTTTCCATGTGTTGTGTTATTATGGTCAGTGGTTTTTAGTACATCATATCTTTCACAGCAGATAGCATACTGCAAGCTACTATTGACAAAAAAACAATCCCCCTGGCAGATGAAGGGAAGTCTTTTGACAGTTGTATCGACGATGTCAGAGCAATGGTTCAAACTGAGTTCTCTGTAATAGCTTCTGCTGTGGGTGCCCCGGTAGTTCACCTGGTAGAGCGTGTACCACGTATCAAGGCTGAGTCCTTACCACAGCGGGCCCTTTGCTGTATGTGATCCCCTCTCTCTTTCCCCTGCCTTTCGTGTCTCTCACTACTATCTCTATCAAAAGTAAAGCGGAAATGCTATTGCTAATATTTTTAAAATAATTAAATAACTTCTGTTGTTTTGTCTTGTATTTTCGTTGCAGGGTGCGGCGTTTGTAAGAGAATGCAGCCCATCTTTCAGCAAGCAGCCACAGAGACGAAGGGGAAATATGTAAGTCTGCTAAATTTCCCCCCTGCACACTTGGTCCACTGTCTTATTGCATTAACTGTCTCTGATCGGCAGCCGTCCTTCTCTGATGTTTGCAGACTAGATGAGATGTGCCAGCACTGAATGTCTGGATGGTTAGCTTGGCTATCCACAAGAATAGAGTCTGTCAGTCTGGCCTAAATGAAAGCTTTCCTTGGTTGTATTTCCTGTAAAACTTCTCACAAGTACAGTACCTCAGCAACTTTTGCAGCATAAGTTTTGATTCATCAGGATAATTACCCAGATGGCCTTTAAAGGCAATTCAGAAGCCCTGATCCCTTCTCTGCTGGATTTGATTTATACTTTATCTGTGTTTTGGTTTGCATCGACCCACCAGAGCAATTACAGTAGTTCATTCAAAAGCCCACCAATCTTGCCTAGCAATCTGTTTTTAATGATTTTAGTGCTTTATATTATTGTACAGGTATATAATCAGTGACTGTATAAATTGTGTTTCTTTCTTGGTTTTTAGCTGGCACCTGCAGCCACAATTAAGGGCTAATGTCCTTCCAGCTGAAGCTTACAACCTCTATATAGATTAAATGTCAGTTTAGCCTGGCCAATCTTTGCATTTACTTCCTAACTTTTCCTTTCCCTCCTGTTTTCATCCTGTTTTCTTCTCCTCCCTGGTCTCACAGGTCCCCTAAAGACCCATGTTGTCAGTTTACAGACAGGCAGTATTACAATGGCAAGCAAACGTGGGGCAAGCTGTTGAATTTTTTTTTTTTTTAACTGCATTGGAGAGATGCAAGCACAAAAGCAACCATAGGCCTATGTGATCAGCTAGGGAAACAAATGCTTTGTGTTCATAAATGCTTCTCCTCAAGCACCAGAAGAATCTGAGGGAGAACATCCTGTATAATGAGAGCAGAGAGAGGCAGCTGCCTGAGGAGACAGCGAAGTAGAGTAGCGCGTTGTGTTTGCCTCACACAAAGCAGGAAATGAATGAAAAGATAATTAACTGCATGTTTGTTTGATTATCAAGCTTATGATTAGTGAAAATGTAAGCCTCTAAACTGGGAATTAACGGTATGCATACAAGCTCCCTGTACAGAACATAGAGGGGTTGGTCTGTGTGTTTGTGTGTGTAAGAGAGAGAGAGAGAGGCTGAGATAGATTTTTAGGAGTGTGCCTGTTATTGCAAGAGACTAGTAGTGCTGCTGAGAAGTGAAAGGTTTGCATACTGAATTGGTGGTCTGCCAACTTGTACAACACATTTCTCGCCTGTGTGTCATGGACACTGGAAGGCGTAAAGGCAATGTCTGAAGTGTTGCATCTCGTCAGGCTGAAAATGCTAAAAAAGAAAAAAAAGAAATGGACATTCTTCAAGCTATTTTTGTCATGAACAGTGTGTTGTACAATACTTCCTCAGGGGTAACCTGGGAAGTTGCAGCTGTTTGATTTTATATCAAAGAAATGCCTGTATCGGAAGAATATTTTCACTCATTCAAGATTTATTTACTTACAAGCAGTGGTGTAAGCATTGGCTTACTCTTAAACAGGGTATAATTTTAGAACTGGGAGACTACGTCCCGTTGAAAAACACAATGTTCTCTCAAATCACAGCACAGTTAAGCAAATGCCTCCTCCAGAGGTGTTTCCTCCCTTTGCAGAAAATAACTTTTGGACATGTAAAAGACTGAATAATATTATATTCTATTTATAGTCCAACACTTTGTACCAAAGTGAAATATTAGTAACTATTAATTGGATGACCTTGGTGATGCCACAGAGAGGTCGACAGTACCACTTGCCAAAACCTTAATACATGATAAGATAATTTTCTTTTCATCCATCCAACGATGTTGTTTCTTGGTGTGAAATGTGCAGGACAGCCTGCTGGGGCTGTTAGTTTGGCTATAGACTTGAAGCCCTGATGCAAAACAAATGCATTTACTACTGAAATAGTCTAAATCCATTAGAATGCTAACAAGTTTGCTACACCTAATAAAAGGTGGTTCATGTATATATTTTTCATGTGTTAACCACATCTATAATCAGGTGTTAGCATATTTCAATATGGCTAAAGTAAATTTCTCATGTTCTCTCCGTTATTTAAATTAAAATGTCAATAAAAAGTGAGTGTTTCAACATTCGTCATACCTATGTTCTTTCACAGTGCAGTCTCTTTTCATACTTAGAGTAATCTATCTTTTTATTTTGGAGCCCTCTGATGATGACTAACCTGTTTTGATGTTTTATGTCCTTTCTCTTTCTTGTGTCTCTGCCTTCACTTTTCTTCACCTCCCTGACAAACCACGGCTCATTTTCCCCTTTGCTTTTTTTAAGGTACTGGCAGGGATGAATGTGAACCCGGCTGAGTTTGACGGCCTCAAGCAGGAGTACAACGTCAAAGGCTACCCAACCTTCTGCTACTTTGAGTGAGTGGAGTCCTCTCATCCGTCTCACTTTAGGCTCAGCCCTCCCTTCCAAGGCTCAAAACATCAGAGTAGGGCCACTTCAAACAGAAAATGCAGTCCAGGCCTCTTAAGCACCAACAGACATGATGGCGGCAGACTCACAGCTTGCAATGGTGGCCCTCGAGGTTCAGAACTTGCTTCTACCAGGTGTGAAGGAGAAAGTTTCTTACAAGCTTTGAAAAAGTAAACTCACAGGAGGGGGTCATGGTTGCAGGTGGGTGCTGCTGTCAGGGAGCAAGGAGGACACACAGCTGATGCTGTATGGTTGGATATGAAGTAGAGCTGAAATGATTAGTTAATTAATCGATTAGTTAATAGACAAACGATGATGATTGGCAACAATTTTGATAATTGACTCATCATTGAAGTCATTTAAAAAATAATAACAATAATAATAATACATTCCCTTATTACAGCTTCCCAATTGTGAGGATTTGCTGCTTTTCTTTGCCTTATGTGAAAGTAAACTGAATATCTTAAGGCTTTGGAGTTGTGGTCGAACAAAATGAGCAAATTGGGCTGGCTGGTTTCAATTGCTAGTTAGCTGTCATTGGTTGATGCAGCAGTTTTCGTATGGGATTCAGACATTGCCATACTGGGCAAAAAAAACGCACTGTTAAAACAATGAAAGGGGCTGCATTGGTAGGGGGGGTTTTCTTCAGGTACCAGTGTTACGATAAAATATAATCCAGGAAGGCCAGTTTGAGTAATAGATCTATGAGTCCGAAGGCTCATCAGACACCAAAACACTTCACAGTGGTTAATATTACTATGACACAGGATTTTACAACTTCACAAAGTTATTACGTCAGGATTGATTCTATCTTTTCATGAACATCAGGAATGTTCGTGGTCGTTGGTCATATTTGATTGGCCAAGGCAACGCCTTGCCGGATGACAAGACATTGCGTTGTGACAAAAGTTGAGCAAAGTTGAACTTTTTTGCTGGACAACCCAGCTTTTTTTTTTTGGCCAAAGCCCTGCGCTTCAGTAACCATACTGCCAGTGCAGCTGCCCCATTGAAAAGATTGGAGGGGCTGCATTTTTTTCATGCAGTGCTGTTGTCTGCCTGAAGACTCAAAACGAGTCAGCGTTTTTAATTATTAATATGCCAGACTAAGTAAAGGCCTTTAATATACTGTACCAACGTTTTTTCATCTTCAAGAACACCTTAAGGCCACATGTGACATTGATTTAGCACTTGGCATCCTCATTTCTTTTTAGTGTTTGGAAGAAATGTATGCTGTTGATAATTTGATAATTTCAGTTTACTGTTCAACCCTAGTGTTTAAATATGCATACAGACTCACATCCAAACAAACTCAAAGCTTGTAACTACGTACACAGTAGGGGCTGAGAGTGTGACTGATAGTGCCCCCCCCAACCAGAGCAACCCTGTACCGTCCTTATATTTTCAGTGTTGTTAACTGTGTGCTGGTGCTTCGTAGCTCCTGCTTTGTTCTCCGCTTCTTATTCCTCCTTCACCAGCTTTATCATCCCTATTTCCACATTAAGCACTCTCTCATTCCAGTCTGGCCTTTTAATTAGACCGGGACTGATTAAGTGCCTCTGTGGTTAGTCTGTGTGTGTGCGTGCGCGCTTGCCCTCTTCTTGTACGTGTGCACTTCTTTCTTGTGTGCATGAGTGTGTGTATGATGTGTGTGCAGTCACACGCACACGCCCGTGCACTCATGTGTAGCTGAGGCAGAGCCAGTCCGTTAGCTGGGAGCACATTAGTGTTAGCACAGGGCAAGCTAATGACCATCCGAGCCCATTGGCTTCAGTAATGAGCCCTTCACTGATAAACAGCAGCTAATCACTGCAGGGTAAATCGGCATCAACACCGCTGGAGTTATCTCGCCGTTGCACCCGCTGTAAGACCAAGTGTTCAAGGTCTTTTACCTTTTCAGTCCTGCAGATCAAGAAAGCTTACTACCCAACACAGCAGCACACCTCAACTTTCTATCAATTAAAATAACCATAAAAGTGAAACTATTTCAGCTTCTTTGTCCTTGCTGTGTCCTTTTAACCAAGAAAAACACCAGAGACTGTCAGACAAATGACATTTGTTTGACATTTTCTCAACTTGATTTTACAAGGTTTTGGTGTATTTTACAGCAGCAGAGATAAAGCAAGCGAATATAGAGCTGGTCATAAATCTCACTGATTGAATTCCAAGCAGCCATACTCTGCCACGGTAGTTAGTTCACTTAAAATGCAAGTTTTAAACCCCAAATCCAGTGTGTGTAATTCTGTATCACCTTTAATACTGTCTGCTCTGTATCTCGGGAGCTGTAACTGCGGTCGTCACCACCCTCTGTGTTTGCAGAATCACACTGCCCTGAGCCAGTTACTATTGACACTGATCCTTCAGCACTGGGCCGAGCCACCGCATTCACTTTCCAGCCTTCATTTATTCACAGCGAATAGCAGAGTAGATAAACTCATTCCTATGAAGAAAATCTGCTTAAGTTTGAATCTTTTCAGACTGTGGAACCAAGGAGATGCTTCTAGCTCATTTCAAATGCATTACGACGGGTCACTGGCATTTATTATATGCACTTTTAAGCTAACATGCAAAATACAAGAGAGAGGAAAGAGTATCAGTCATTGTTGAACTTTTCATCTGAGCCTTTTGTCAGCTTTCATAAACCATTTCCTTTTGGCTTTGAGCTGTTCTGTTTCTCAAAGGTGTGATCTAGCTCTTTGTCTTAGAAACTGGATTATTTTATGGTTGCTATGATTGTGTTTAGGATCCTGTCTTTTTGTCCATCACACAAAACATACTCTGTTTTTCAGTGTCAGTCCTGCAGGAAGTGATGAGGAATCACACCTTGCTACTTTTCAAGACCTGATTGAGCTGTGTCCTTAGCATCAACTATCAAAAACTATCAAGCATTGAAAGTCGAATCCTTGGTCAGATTCTTAGGCTTGCATGTTTTGATCAGATATGTCCTGATATAAATCATTACTTTGTTAAATTCATTCTAGATTTAATTTAGTCTTATTTTGTTAAGATAACAATAAAGCACTGATGTATTTTGAAAAGATGGTTCTTTTGGAGGACGGCAGCTGTAGTCAGCTTTGTTTAAAAACAGTTACAGTGGATACCAAGTAGACTCAGTGTCATGGTGAAAAAACATCCATAGAAACATAAACCACTCTTGCAGCATTATCCACTACTTTACTGCTGATCCCTATGTTTACCATGTTTGAAACAATTGTCCTTTGCCAATGAATCATTTTATACGCTGCTTTCTTATTGCAGTGCTCCAAATCTCAGCTGGAAGTGGTGTAACATACTGAACATATGGATCAGCGGAGTATTGTACTACAAGAGTGGTTTGAGAAATTTCTCAGAGGATGATCTCTAAACCATTTGTTGTCTTTTAGGAAGGGGAAGTTCCTTTACCACTATGAAAACTACGGAGCCACAGCCAAGGATATCGCAGACTGGATGAAGAAGTGAGTATGGTCCTTATCACTTCACCCACTGAAGATGCATTTAGACTTGTTAAAGTGCAGACTTAAAGATGTTTGTGTCCAAAGCTGTTTAAGCTAACAAAAAGACAGAACGGAGCTCCCAAACTACATTCTGCCTTCTGTATCCCACACAAGTAAACTGCTTCTACCTCTCACTTTAAATGTCTGACATCATCTTTTCCTTCTACTGTGGTCTTCATCACACCTTTTCTTGCCTCTCCTCACCCTGACTCACCTTGCCACGGTGTCATCAATCTACACCTGCTCTGTTCTCGTCTCATTTTTCTTTCTCACCTTGGCTCACGCTCTCTGCCCATAACCCCCGCTCTCCCACCACGGCTTGGCTCTCCTGCTTCCTTTTCTCCTCCATCTCCCTTTTCCACTCGCGTGAAGGGCCTGGCTGGAAAGCGATGACTGTCCACGGGGTTGCAGCCAGAGGGCACCGAGCAGGGCTTTCACAGCTATCACAGGAAACGAGACAGGCAGTGGGTGTGTTCTAGCTACACTCTCTTTAGCCCAGAGGCATAACAACTCCCTCCCCAGTCCTAAGATTTTACTACTCTGCTTATTCAGGGCCCAGCAGTATAACTTAGAAGTGGTTGCCAGGCTGGCAATCAAGTTGACATAATGGTTGCCATGTTTTTAAATTGAGTGATAATTTTAGATAATTTGAGTATAATTGCACCTCATATTTCAGTATTTAAAAAAAGTGACAAACAGTGGTTAAACAGACTAACAAACATTTCTGTTTTATTTTGTCTATTTCTCCCTCTCTCTCTGGCACAAAACAAACAACTTACATGGATGGACTGACTTAGACAACTAAATTTAGATATAAATAAGTTCCATATGGTAAAAAGGTGAAGACTATCCTCCTGCAAGCCTCATCAGATCTGCAGTTTGTCATGACAGAGCCCTTTTTCATCTGGAGATGCTGTAGATGAGGAAAAGCTGAAAAGGGTTTTTGCAGTAAACTGTGTTAAAAGGTTTTTCCAGAATAGTCTGATTTGCTGCGTTCATATTTTGAGACATGGGGTTCATTGTGCTCTTTTTGGAACTCTCTCTGCCTCAGAGTTTTTATCTCCTCTCCCCCGTTTATCACCCTTGCTTCAAATTTTGATGAAGTTTCTCTTATGTTCAGATTCAGCTGCCTCAGGTTTTTTTTTTATTCCCCACTCAATTTCACTTGTTTCACCCTTTTTCACTGGACTAAATCATTGCTATTTGCTATAGTCCCTTGCTTTTGTACATTGAAGATCATAACATTTCTTGACATCTACTTGATATCAGTCCTGACTTTTTTAGTCCTGGGTCTAGTTTCAAGGCAATAAGTGAGGAAGTTGAGGTAAGAGTCAGTATCCTTGGTCATCATATTGGTCCTCTGCAGCAGTGTTACACTAATAATAAGGTAGAGGGCGATTGGTATGGCTGTCTAGAGGCAGCCCAGGAGGGAACTGCACCTTATGTTGCAGAAGAACAAACAAAGATGTCATCTGATAAGGCCTAAGTGTAGCTTCAGTCCCTGATAAACCCTGATCCTGAGCTTTTTATATATCAGAGAGATGTATATTAGACAGATGACATTCTGGATAAAAGATAAGTGTGTGGAGGAGATGCAGCATTTCTTAACACCCCAGTTGCACAATTCTAGCGTTTTTAAAGATATCCAGTCTCATGCGGCTTCAGTTGGCTCAGGCCAGTGTGTGTGATGATGAGAAAAGATTGTGGAAGAGGAATGTGTTTGTGTGCACAAGTGCATTGAGTGTGCACTTGTTTATATCTGTGTCCACTCGTTCTTGGCATTGCAGCACTGCACTCCGTCATCAAGGCGGGGCTGCTTCAGTCCAGATGCGTGTGTGTGACATATTGGGTGGAGTGTGGGCTACAGCTGTGTCTGATTTTTGCTCCATACAGATTACACGCCAACTGTAATGTGTCTGCTTTTTAAAATGTCCCTCACCTCTGTTGCCCTTGCTGTCTCCCCTTCCTGTTTCAGCCCTCAGCCCCCCCAGCCAAAGACCCCCGATGTGCCGTGGTCGGAAACAGACTCCCCGGTCTTCCACCTGACCGATGAGTCTTTTGACAGCTTCCTGGAGGAACATCCCGCAGCCCTGATCATGTTTTACGCCCCCTGTGAGTAAGAAAGCAAGCTGAAAAAGAGCAGTGCTGCAAGCAATGATTATTTTCATAATCAGTCAATTATTTTATCTATACAATGTCATGAAATAGTGAAAATGAAGTACCCAGAGCCCAAATGATGTCTTTGAATTGCTGATTTTTTTCCCCCACCCAACCAAAACCAAGAGATATTCAATTTACAATTATATAAAACAGAGAAAAACTGCAAATTCTCACATTTTATTATCCGAAACCAGCAAATGTTTGCCATTTGTGAGGAATCACTTAAATCATTAATTAATTATCAAAACTGTTGTCAATTAATTGTCAGTTGATTGACTAATACATTATTCAACTGCACCAAAAAAGAGTTGTGAAACTCTTGTCTCAGTTCTAAGTGATGTCAGTATATAGGGCCTCCAAGAAAAAGGCTTTGGTAATCTGTACTTTCCTACTGTCAAAAATTCCAACGAAAAGACCAAAACCAGCAATGCACTAGTCCATCTCTCAAGACTTTTGGACTTCCCTACCCTGTCTGTGGCACTCAGCCCCCAGCTCGTTGGTTCCTACTGAAAATGTTAATCTTTAAAAACAGGTCACAAAAATATAGTTTCGGTTTTAAAAAAAAAGGCTCAGTAATTTTCCTAAAACAGCTGGCCTCTGTACTTTTTACAGGTGTAAACAGTGGATTTGTTGGGATTATTTTCAGCTGCGGATTAATACACATTTGGTGCTAGGGTGTATTTACAGTACCAGGATGGTGTATGTGATTGACTCAAAATAAACCACGGTGCCTATGTTCATCATAATGAAGAAACATATCACTCAGTACAACAATGTGGCTCATTGATGGGTTTTTAATAGTTTTTGGACAACAATGGAGTTCTGTGGCACAGAGGAATAAGATATATCAGGATTTAGAAAAAAAGACAATATTTGTTAGTAGGATCTATTCAGAGTATTGCCAGACTTCAGAAATATATAGATAGTCTTCACAAAAGAGAAAGCAGTTTCAATTGTAAAATATGTGCAGCAGCGTGTCAGAGGAGCTTCACATTCTTTCCTGCTGTGTAAAACATTCTCTTGCAGATTCTCTCGGGTAGAACTGTTGTTTAGTCACACAAATAACATGTTCACTGTTTCACTGTCATGCTCAGTATTAACAGTCAGCTGGAGAAAGAAGACTGCAGTAACTTTAGCTTTTTGTATCACACAGTCACACACAAGCTCATCCTCACAACAGAATACTTCATTGTTGCCATATGGTTCGCATAAGCCTGCTTGTCATTTTTATTCACGCACCATACTGCTGTTGTTACGCAGGACTTTGTAAACATGCCAGATTTTGTCGGTTAGATTTTTTTTCCAGGTCCAGATTGCATTGCTTTGCTTTGGTCCAGCCCTCCTTTGTGTGAGGGAGCTATCCAAAAGAGATTTGGCATGTAGATAAATGCGACCCATAGCTGTAAAATCATGCAGATAGATTCACCCCATTTAGAAACACATTCTGAGTGCAACAGCTATACGACACAATCTGAATTGTGTTTGTGTCCAACCAATTGTTGGACCTTTGATTATTATTTTTTTTATTTTTTGCAGCTACGTCTTTACTTCTCACTACATCACCTCCTCTTACTATTCACCTCGTCACCCTTCCTCCTCTCTCTACCTGCCTAACTGCTCCCTTCACCTCTGTGCTTATCTCAGTCTCCAGGCTGTAAAAATAGATGAATAAATAAGAAGAGCGTCCTTTTCCCTAGCTTCACCATAATGATAGTTCATTGTTTTCAAAATTTCATCACATGCTTTGTTGCAGAGGTTTCATACCTCCAGGTTGCTGGGAGCACTGCACTCAACCTCCACCCAGAGGGCAAACGCACTCTTCAGCTGCTGAAGTGATTAAAACACATCCTTAATACTCACACACTGCAGTGGGACCTGCTACATCCATTACGTCATTATTCACTGCCTAAAACTCGAAAATATTTTGCACTAATATTTAAAGTAATTTTTGCCAGTTGGCAAGAAGACAAATGTCATGACATGGGATTTCTGTAAATATGCCGAATAGGAAAAGCCAAGTGACGTAATTTCATTTATCAGATCGGCCTGTTTGGAATGTAAAAACAACCATTATGCAAGACACCCAGACTAGGATAGACTGAGATGCTGCATGCAGCCGCTTTTGAGCAGCTTTTGATCAAGAAGTAGCTACAGTGCGTACCTAACTGCATGTATCGTTTTCCTTTGGAGTTATTGGAATTTACCTTTGATGGAGTTAGGCTGTTTCACCTGCTTGCAGTTTTTGTGCTAAGTTAGACTAAACACATCGCATTGTGTTGAGCTCATGGAGATGAAATTGATATTGATCATCTGACCCTTAGTAAAACATTTTCCAAAATGTCATCATGCCTCTTGGCCAATTGATCACAGGCCAATATCAAGATCAAGCGCCAAAATCATCCCTTTCAAGTCATTTAGTTATGTCAGGTTAATACTTTAGCATAGTGCACAGCTACATAGCTGAGTTGTGATGCTTTAGTATACAGTACATGAAATGTTAGCATTATCCACAATCTAAAGACTGAATGTTAAGTTTATTCTCGCTAGTTTTGGCAACTTTTAAGACATCTTTAGCAATTTTTTTCAACAACGAGCAACAAAACTAAGACTTGATAGATAGAGATACGTATAAAAATCATTGGTTAATGCAAATCATCACCAATGATATCATGTAGTACAGTATATGCACGCATGACTTCAATTAACAACTTTTCAAACAGGCTTTACCTCATTTCCATTGAAAAGAGTTGATAACGCTGGTTTCATTCTTTCGTCTAAAGTGTACTGGAAACTAAATCTTCATCTTTACTGAAATCTGTGTCAAAATAAAAGCATAAAAAACGTTAGCTGTTTGACTTTGCTTAGTTCCTAATAGTACATAAAACAAACTTACTGATGTGAAGTTTCTCAAAAAGAGAGAAATTACTAGTGTCAAAAGAGCAAACTATAGTCAAACATTACCTTTTTAAATAGTCACACAGGGGCTTTGCTAGGTTTTAGGTTTATATTAAGTGTATATTACCATTTACTAAAGCATTAGCAGACAGCACACATTATCAAGCAGACTTGCAGAGAATATTTTGGTGTCATTAGTTGGTGTAGTTGTTGAGGGCAGGAAACATGACTGACTAACTTGGGATCAATTTTTCTTTTCACCATCCTTATCCTGAATGTACAGAGGAATGTTTGAGTGGACGTCTGTTTGGACAGCGCGTGAAGCAGACTAGGCCTTCCTGTCCCTATGTGGTGTCACAGCTGCACTTGACTCACCATGCGGACAGCAGCCAGTCACCCTCACGCTCAAATCAAGGGCAGTCAGCTAAAACAAGCTGCATCAGATCTTTTCAGCTCACACACACACGCATAAATATCTGTACACCCGCGACACATATCAAGCATATTTCAGACCATGACACAAACATTTATTGCACACAATTACACCGCATATTTCTCTCTCTCTCTTCGTGTGTCTCACACACACACACACACACACACACACACACAGATGCCCAGCCTTGCTGCTTCAATGCAGTTTCTTAATGGCCCTGCTGTCAGAGTGAGATTAATGGCCTCCCAACCACCACCATCAGCTTGCATTTCTGTCCACCTCTCAGCGCAGCCATTCTCACCGTCCTCTGAACAGCACTCAGCGGGGGTTGTTTGCACGCAGCTCCTTACGGCGGCAAAACCTCCAACTGAACGCTCTGTTTCCCAGTGTGAGCCTGATTATGTCCCGGACCAAAACAAAAGTTCCTCTATCATTTGCTGTAAAGCAGAGGAAACTCACCAGCCTTTTTCTTTTTCAGCGTGTATCAGTTTTCATTACAGCTACAGTGATGTGTGTGTGGCGAGTTTGTTCGTGTCCTCTTGACTGAGCTCTTCTCCCCCACACTCTGAATCAGCAATATTTCAGTGTTTCTGTAAGCCCCCCCCCCTCACACACACACACACACACACACACACATACACACACACATACACACACACTGACCATACCCCTCATGCACCACTTGTTCTGAATGCGGGGCAGGGTTGATGCATAGCACAGGACGGATATATGGTTTTCTCTCTTACTCATCAGTTTGAAGGGTCAAACAAAGTCCTTTTAGTCTCTGTTTTTCCGGTAAGCCTCAACACAATCTGATGATCACACACTACAGTGACTCAGTTGAAAGAGAAGCAGCTTTTTTTCCACAAGTCATATCACACTTGATTTATAGCCTGCGCCAGCACTGCATTGTGTATTGAAGAAAGGAATTCCTGAACTGTTTTGACAAGGGCAATTTACCAGTTTTGGAAATGTACCAAGTTTGTTTCATGCATCTGTGCACTTCAGCACTGTGAGCACATACACACACTGCTCATCCCTGATCAAACAACATATTCATTACATTTTAAGACAAAACATCTTGTACATTGTGTGAGACAAATATTGTGTTCTGTACTTAGAAAGTCATTTTAGATCCAAAAATAAAATGTTTGCCAGTTTGCTCATGCAATATTAAACACACCTCCACACCAAACAGAGTTTATTCTTGATGCTCGGAGCTCGAACAGATTTGTTGAAAAGAACAGTTGCAAACACATGTGCACACACACACACATACAGATATCACTACCTCCAGATATTACAGTTGTACAGAGCAAAAACATCACTAATGCTGTCCTGCTTCTTAATTAAAGGACAGAGAGGCACGGCATTTGGTTGATTGTGAAGTTTGGTGATATAGTGGAATTCATTCTCTTTGAGTTGTTGAGAAAGCCACCCTATCTAGAGCTGGGAGATAATTCATATTATTAAGTGACTCTCAGTGGAATTACATTGTTATGCAAGTTTGTGTTTTACATATATGGAGAGATTGATGCTGTACATAATAATGGAACACAGTTTGTTTCATTGAACATCAATTGGATTATTTTATGAGCTCTATTCATTGTCATATCATGATATACAGGTTTATTGATACAGGAGAAATATTCCCATCAATTAACTATATTGCTATATTGAAATAATAATATTAATGACATTATGACAAAATACTGAAAAATACTTTATCACTAATTGCACCAACATAGAAGCACATGTCTGCGGTCGAGTCATAGTAGTTTGCAGAGGATCGCTGCTGTGTTATCACGATATTCTTTGTTCATATCTGGGAGTGCGGTCTTTGAAAAACATTTTCTTTTAGGGATATTATATTCACATTCCAAGTTTGAAGCCTTCCATTTTATCTGTTTGGATTGCAATCATATCTGGAACCAAAGAAAACATGACTGCTTCAGAGATCTCTTTCCATCGTCTGCTTTTTCTGCCAAAGAGTACAAGTTGCAAACGATTCGGTTATGCTAGGTTGTGCCAATGTAGTTTGTCTTTTTGGTTGTTTAGATCTCACATCAGCTATTGCACTTTGATTACTTGCTCTCTTTGTACTCAACCAGGTGCTTCTGCTTGAGATGGTGAAATAAGGTTTTTGTTTGTGTTGCCCCCTTTTTTCTGTTACAGACTTCTTACACTGCTTCCATATTGTCGTGGTTTGTTGTAGATTTATTTATTAGATTCATTTTTTTTTTTGGAACTGCTCCACAGCAGAGTCATCAGCAACATTAGTTTCGATTTCTACTGTGCTTGTTACTGCCAAGCGCTGACTACAATGTAAATACATCAACACATAATAATAGTGTTAATGTCATGATATGACATATTAGAAATTCTATTGATATTATCATGAATGATGTGATATGGCACACCACTCGTCATGACTATCGACCAGCTCTGCCCACACCTCCACCAGTTTGTTCCCCCTCTTTCTCTCCCTCTCCCTTTGTCTTCTTCTCGCTGTCTTTCTTTCACTACTGTACTCATCACTCACTCACACCCAGCTCTTAGTCTCACTCAACATGCTTCCTCAGACACAAACTTGCAGCCATGCATCTAGATAGCAAGCTGATATTATCAGCCGATATTAGCTTATCACAGATTCATTAGTATTGATGTATATGTCGCCCCTTATGTGAATATAAATTTCAGTACATAAATGTTTTATAATAATATAATAAAGTAACAGTTTTTAAAATGCACCATGATATTGATATTGGTATATATTTACTATACTTTTTTGATAGTAAACTGTAAGATATCCTGCCTCAGTGTATATCTTTGTCCCAACATTTTAATAACCAGTTTTGAGGGATTATTACCAAAAATGTTTGTTTAGTTTTGAGTTTTTAATAAGAACGGGAAAAAATGACTGCAAGATATTTGTTGACTCTCAAGTATCAGACATCCGTCATCGGTTGGGCTCTAATGTGTAATTTAAATCCTTTAGGGTGTGGACACTGCAAGAAGATGAAGCCAGAGTATGATGAAGCTGCTGAAATACTCAACAAGGTCGCAAATGTAAGTTTCATAACCTTTGCTTGTGTTTACGTGTCAACAGCATGTATCTCTACAGGCCTGTGTGTTTTGTTTATTTTTTATATTTCACGCTGATGAACATACAGAATTACACAGGTGTAGGGGTGCCTCATTAACAGATCATAATAATCCCTTCTCTTGGCCTGAAGGCTTTTGGCTGATGCAGCTGACGTGCTGGTCAGCATGTCCTTCAGTCTAGCTCTCAAAGTGTTTCTGATTAGTCGGGTGTGTTCCTCCCTCTCCTCTCTGCCATGCTGTCCTCTGTGGTAATCTAACACTCCCCAGCCAGGGGCAGGGCCTATAAAACTCCAGCCTGGTGACTGCAACAATTATCTCATCCATGAGCGTCCCCCCGGCCAGACGCTTGGACCTTCTCCTTGTGGCTCTCTGCCCGGCACCGGAGGTCAATGGGAAAAGCCTGGCCATTATCTAATATGGATGGACTGGAGCCTCTCTCACCCTGAGCCCTTAAGACCCAGCATATCATTTATTTTTCTCCTCCTTGCTTCTCTGCTAGTGTTACTAATGCAGCGCTTTTATACACACAGTTTGCAACCTTTCCAAGGTTGAACTTGTTGTTGTTTCTAAAGTTTTGGTGTTAATTGGTGTCATATAACAGGTTAGTCTAAGAGACCGTCATTGGTCTAATTGGACAGATCATTCTATAGTTATTATTGTACCAAAGTCCCAAGTGGCTTAAGCTTTGCCATCGTTATTTCTGCACAGAGTCCGGGTGTGTTGGCAGCAGTGGATTCCACAGTGCACAAAGCTGTGGGGGATCGCTTCAAGATCTCTGGCTTCCCAACTGTTAAGTATTTCGAGAAAGGTGAGGAGAAGTACACGCTGCCACAGCTCCGAAGCAAAGACAAGATCATCGAGTTCATGCACAAGTGAGTCACACACTTAACAGGCAGCTCGATCACTTACCAACAAACGCTGCCTGTGCAAACTTTAGACACAGACTCAAACATTTCAGTAATTTAGTCCTGAGCTTAAACATTTTAGCTGTGCCCTCTTTTGTCCTGCATGCCAACGAACTTTCCTTATCTGTTACCTTCTAAAACAAAATGGGTGAAGTGAAGCATTGATTAGCTGCAACATTTTTTTCAAAACTTCCTCCCAGTTTAATAGAATAATCTTTGGAAAGGGTCACTGTGAAAAGTAGTGGGCCTGCAATGACATCAGTCCAGCTGTGGCAATTACAGGCTCCACAAAGGCAAAGTCTGTGACCAGAGGTCAGCAGACATCATTTTATATAAGGCTGACATAAAGTCTCACTCATTGAGTGTTCTATTATATCAGTTGTATTCACATGTTACCATTTTTCTTTTTTGGAAAAAAGGTAGATAAAAACTATATATACTCTATATCTGTATTTACACTACTTTTACCACTTACAATAAATGTAAAGCAGTGTTTTTCCCTCCTTGTAGTATGTGTAATAAATACTGCTTTGCTCTCTTTCATGTCTGCAGTCCCCAGGCACCTCCTCCACCAGAGCAGTCTTGGGAGGACAAGCCCTCCAGCGTCAGCCATCTTGGATCAGAGGATTTTCGAGAGGCACTGAAGAAGAAAAAACATGCTCTGGTCATGTTCTACGCTCCTTGTAAGAGCTTACAGCAATTCATAAGAACTCTACTTAACACCTGTTATTAACAGAGTTTGAAAATAAGCATATCCTGGGTTTAAACCAGTTTGCATATGTAACTCAGAGCTGCCAGTCAAGCTCCTCGTCACACAGTATATAAACCCCACCTAACCATGGGGAGACCGAGGAATGATTCAGATGACTGAGAATAGATTTGTGCAAGTTTAAAAAAAGAGAACAAATCACTGTTCCGTCTCATATTCCAGGGTTCCTGGAAAACATAAAGTTGTATAATGCAGCTTTATAGTTAAGCCCTGAAAAATAGCAAAATTGACCAAAACTGTCTGGAAAAACTGGAAAAAAGTAACTGTCATGTTAAATGTTTTAATTAGCAACCAAATTACCATTATGTTGCTATATGAACTGTCCATAGTCAGACCTGTCAAAATGTATCTGTGCCCAATGTCTGCAACAGCCGGCAGTTTCAGAATCAGAATCAAAAATACTTTATTGATCCCCGAGGGGAAACTCAGGTTACAGCAGCTCACTATCACGTCAGTGCACACAGGAATAGAAGTACTAAGCAAAAAATATAATACACTATAATACAGGAAAGATAAATTAAGTACCAAGTGGGTAGAAGTATAAAATTAAAATAAGTGTAAAGTACAAAGTGGATTTACCATTGATGATAAGTATGTATGGTGTAATAGAACAGTGTAACAATATATGTAATAAGTAGTAGTGCATGTAAATTACAATGTGGTCAGAGACAGTAAAGTTAAAATTGTGTGTGATCAGTGTCTCAGTGTTCACCTGATAATGGCCTTTAAAGCTCTAGTAATTAATATTTTTAATAGTAACAAAAAATGGCTCAGTCTCCTCAGCGTTTCCAGAAGCAGCAGGCAGCTGTTTTCAACAAACAAGCTCTGATAAACCCACTGTACGTTACCTGCCCAGAACCAAACAGTAGACAGACAAAATGAGTGACTAGCTGGTGAAGAAAGTGGAAAATCTAGCAGCAAAATATATTTTAGATTCTCAGGAGTTGGAGGAGACCATAGCAAAGCTAAATAGTCTTGCATTCACCATGTGGACACAAACATGACTCCAAATGAATGCTGGATGTGTAAATGGGCAATTGTTTGCTAACACATTTGGCATGAAAGATTAACCGGACACTAATATAGAGGACTGCATTTCTGAAATTGAATTCATCTGTTCTCTGACTGGGCACCTCAGACTAACTCAAGTCAAACTCAATTTTAAGTTTAGAATATCTTGAGCCAACCCTCTACAATACCCCCGGTCTCATGAGTTCTACTAAGAGAAAGGTGAGAGTGCCTGTCATTGAACTTGTCTTTGAAAATGATTTCTTTAAAAACGTGAAGATCCAGTGTCATGACACTCTTCATCGGAGTTCTCAAACAAAACACAGATGCAGAAGGAATACTGAGTGGCTAACTTGCTTAATTATCAATACACACGTAGACACATACATGCACCTCTGTCCCTGTTTTTTTAATGCCCTTTGTGTCTGATGAAGGCTTCGAAGCCAGTCGGGGCACAGCGGTCAGGCTGCTGCCTCTGTTGGGCCCTTTGGTGCTTCGCTCTACAAAGAGATGCTCCAGATGCACATCAGGCAGCAACAGCATGCTGCCCTCCCACCCCGCCCACCCCATCTGCATCCTGCTTACTGGTGTCTTATGACACGGAGCTTGCGTTTAATAGAGCATTTGATGAGATACAGCTGCTTGCTAAGACATCAAGGCTGGCGATGCTTCAGACAGAACCATCAGTTTTTTTAACAAAGGTTTGGCTTATGAACCTTTAGCCTCAAATCTGCAAATTGAACCTAAACTATAACAAAATGCCATCACATCACATCTTTCTCTCGCCAGCTCTTTCCTGATCTCAGGCTATGTTGATAGTCCATTTATATACATACAGTGTTAAATTAAAGCATTGTCTAATTTACTAAATACTCATTTGGAGCCATCTGTATAGATAGTGTTAAGTGATGCTCAGTTCCAAACAAAACATTTTGTTGCATTCAATATTAAGTTATATTTATATTGCTTTAGTATACACATTTTTAGCAGTGAGCGATGGTGAATATAATCAAGGCTGTTACAGTACATCTACCTGGCAGTCCATTTGTATTCATCTGCCTGCTTTTCTCCCTACCTCACTGTCTGTCTCTGTCAGTTATGAGAGAGACACGTGAAAATGTCTGTGCAGGTAGAGGAGAGAAATGATAGTGGCAGGTTTCATTATCAGTATCATCAACAGCAGACCTACCTTTTAGCTGCTTTTAAGCAGCTTGGATGACAAAAGGTATGTGAAAACTGAAATATTCCTGTATTTAGCGTGCAGTGTGATGCCACCTGCCCTTTGTTCATTATTTGCTCTCATTCCACTCTTAGGCAGTCTCTGAGCAGTTACAGTGACCTGCCTGGTCAGTCTGTTCATGGCAAATGGGACACTGCTGTGTTTTTTTTTTTTTTATGTATCTTTTTAAGACTTGCGACAGAACCTTTTAAAGGTTTAAAGGCTGCTAAACTTCAGCAGGAAATTGATTTCTGACCTGTGCTGAATGCTGGCTTAGAGAGACGACTCTGAAAAGGAAGGCAAATGGACGGTTGCAGAGTTGATGTATAATTGAGTTGAAGGTAGAGTTATCGGTGTGTATGTGAATGCTTGCAGGCATGCACGCAACAGTAAAAATACCAAATTATAACTGGGGCCACCGTCAGCCAGTGCGCTTGTAGCCTTTGAAATCCATTTACAGATCATAGTGTTAATGCTCTTAATGACTCGTGGGAACAAATCCTGAGATCTTGGTTATAACAGGGCCAGTGTCAACAATGTGTAACTGAATGTATTTTGTTTTGTACATTTTTATAATGCTTACATTTATGAGATATGATGTCGTTTTAATAATCTGCTATGCTAAAAAGCCCAAAGAGTGGAGGCTGCAAATTAATGACCATGGTTTGGAATGACATATTCAAAAATCTCACATGGATGTAATGTTTGGGTATCCACATATTTTTGTATCCACCTATTAACCAACCAAAACAGTCAGCACTGTACCTACTGTACAGTTAGCCCACAACATCTCGCTGAATAAATCCTAACCCCATCATCAGGATTAGCATTAGTGAACTTAAGGGAAAACTGTTACAGATGGCTTGTGAGAAAAAGACGCTCCCTCAAAACTATTTAAGAAATAATCCACATACAAAAATGTTGTTCATTTGTGACTCTTTGTCACAGGCTGATTGACTAGTGATTTAACCGAAACTCTGTACATGAAAGCTTTTATCCAGTCACCCACTGCCAAACTTTTTTTTTTCTTCTAGGATTTGTCACCACAAGAGATGTTTTTGCCTTCTTCACCTTTCCCATTTCCCAACAGCAACAACAACAACAGTCTGATTTGTAATGAACAGAAGAAGAACTGGGTACTTGACATTAGCAACAAAAGAACAAAAAAATGTCATCACAGTTATTACACAGTTTGATTGCAAGTGCAGTGCAAATACACATCCCCCCTTCTATGTAGTAAGATGTAGCTAGAATCATAAAATCTTCTTCCTTCACAGATTTATAGTTATCACACAACCTGGTCACCTGTCATATATAGTTGGATCATCTTGCCTCCACCTACTAGATGTGAACCTGCTGTCTGTAAATTGTATCTGTAGTTGTGGTAGCTAGTGGTGTATTTGTATAAGTATTGACTTACTGTATATGGATGGCTGCTGGAGCAGAGAGAGCCAGGAAGGTTGTGTTTAAGACAGCAATAAAGAGATTTACAGTCTCTCATAACATACAAGTGAACCATCTCTAATATGGCATAAACCTCTAAATAACTGCAAGGTTGTGAAGGGGCCACATGCTT
Source organism: Siniperca chuatsi (assembly GCF_020085105.1). NCBI lineage: Eukaryota > Metazoa > Chordata > Actinopteri > Centrarchiformes > Sinipercidae > Siniperca > Siniperca chuatsi. The sequence continues at coordinate 22,638,541 of NC_058053.1, forward strand.
TATGAACATGTTTGAGATTGAGTAAATGCTGTACTGTAGGGATTTTGTTTGTATCTGTGAATGTGTGCATGTTAGTAGCATCATGTTTATGTGACATTAGTACCTGTATACGGTGCAGTTTAGGACATAAAGCTAGATGCTGTGGTGTAAATGTGTCACAATGAGCAGTAATAAATTCCCATCTCTGTGTTCTCCTCTTCCAGGGTGTCCACACTGTAAAAACGCTGTTCCCCACTTCACTACAGCAGCAGAGCTCTTCAAAGAAGACCGCAAGGTTAGTGTTTAGCAGTAATGCTGTGGATCCCTTCAGCTCATGCTGACACTTAAAGGTCCAGTGTGCAACATTTTGGAGGAGCTATTGGCAGAAATAGATTATAATACTTATAAATATGTTTTCATTAGTGTATAATCACCTGAAAATAAGAATTGTTGTGTTTTCATTACCTTAGAATAAGCCCTTAATATCTACATAAGGAGCGGGTCCCCTTCCACGGAGGCCGCCATGTTGCATCGCAATGTTTCTACAGTAGCCCAGAACAGACAAACCAAACACTGGCTCTAGATAACGTTTTTCGCGACTTCTGCGGGCACCATAGCTTCTCCTACACGCTTGGAATGGGGGGGTGAGGCAAGCGGTATTCAAATGTTGCAAACTGCAATTTCACCACTAGATGCCACTGCTCCTTTAAAGTAACAATACTAGGTTTCTGTCATGACCCACAGTTAGAAGAGAGGATCAGTATTGATTACATTTCTGTAACACTTGTCCAAAAGAAAACCAAAACAAAAGACAAAAATTCAATCCAACATGGGACCTGAGCATGCAGGAACACATAAAAGAAACTATAAATAGCATATAACACAAACAAGGTGCATACAATTCAAGCATAGCACAGGGTACAAACAATTAACACTTATTTCCATAGTGGTCTTGGCAGGCCCCAAATCATGATGATGAACAACATAGACTGCTGTGCCTCTGCTACATTACAGACTTTCATGACAGTCTGTAATGTACATCAATCATTAATAGATCAAAAAATATGCTGGGATTTCTTCAGTTATAGCCATACTCAAACCTAACAACCTTTTGAAACTTCTAAGATGTCAATTTGCCCAGAAGTTGTTGGTCATGAAATATCTCCAATCTTGAGCTAACTGTTTCTTAAATGTCTTGTTTTCCATTTCTACATGTGTTAAGTGCACAAGATGCAGTGTGTAAATAAGACAGCTTTGGAAATTAAGCTAGCAGTTTTCCCGTTTTTACAGTGTTTGTACTAAGCTAGGCTAAACACACCCTGGACATACTGTATATCTGTACTGGACTCACAGAGGGGAAATTGATATCAATCTTCTCACATGATTCTGGGTAAGAAAGTAAACAAGCATATTTCCAAAAATGTCAGTGCATTCTTGAAACCTGCGTTCATAGAGCTTAATGGCTTTGCATATTCATTATCTACAATATGGACCGCACACTTTCGATTTTGTATGTATTGCAGTCAAATGCAAATTAGATTTAACTGGTAAAATGTCATTACACTTTATGATCATTTTTTTTATCTTTTATACTCAGTATACATGCTTTTTTTTTACTTTGCTGACAGCTCAGTGGGTGTCAGATAAGAGTTTCGTAAAATAAGCAGTTATTCTGAAATTAGCATGCAGAGTGATTGCAGCCACATATTGCATACTCAAAATGTAAGACCTTTAATCAGTGGTATCCTGAAAACTCCCCACTCAAAACTTACAACTCCTTCCACCTTGTTCCTAATATTTGTCTCCACATGTCATTTAGGAATTTAACCACTTCAGTCTGATCAAGTCTTCGGTACACTTGGGGCTCTGGGGTTATTGGAGGTTCATACAGTCACAACAGGACACACTCCTCCTCCATCATCTCTACTCCCTCTCATTCCTTTTCCCCCAGGACTCGTGTCCCAGCATACTCCCACTCCTGCTCTTCCTGTTAATAACCTCTGACTGCAGGGCTCAGTATTTCCAAATATCCTCCTTAATTGTGTGACTCACTCTCTCTCACACACACACACACACACACACACACAAACTGAAAAAACTTGGGCGCGTGTGTGACAGTATGCTGAGCTACGATTTATCATCTCAAAGTAACACCTTAAAGAAACATCCAGTTGTTGTCTTTTGATTTTAAATTTCATCGAGATGCTTAATGTTAAACGCACTCCAATAGTTCTCAAGCAATGTTGCTCTCTCATTTGTTTGGAATTTTTCAAAATCATTGTCAGATGGTGTGAAACAGTGACGTGTCCTCAACAACTTAGTCATCCATTTTTCTGAGGCAATCCTTTGTAACATTTCTCGATAACATTAAACCTCAACATATTAGCTGGAAATGTTTTTGTATAAGTCTCTGAGTATTGCCCTTCAGCTGCCACTTCAGGAACTCGTACATGCCTTCATTCTTAGAGTAAACACTGAAATACATCAGTACATAATCATCAATAAAATAACTATGTCCTCCACAGTGTAAAATATATGTTGTCTTTGCAGTACAGTGAGAAATTATTAGTTGTAACATGGACTGTACACCGGTAAGTGAAACAAACATTAATGGAGCAATGATTCTCATAATGGCCACCAAGAAACACAAACTGTTTAAGACCCTTAACCACCTAATGGAAAAGATATTGACTTTGTATTTTAAGAGAAAAGTTATGACTTTCAGAACAGTCCGAATTTCTTTTCTTTCTTTTTTTTTTTGAGATCCAGTATCTAGCGGCCACAACATCTTAAGGCACTTTGGCATTGCTTCACCCTTCAGCTGTGATGTTTGGATCAGTATCCTTATGATGAAACCCCCACAAGCTGCCAAACCAGGGGACCCTCATATCTGTGAAGGTTATATAAATGCAGAGGTTTAAGATCACTTCCCTCTCGTTGTTTCTCCAGTGGCCAGTGGAGGTGTGAAGTTGTGTTTGAACAAGAGTAAATCTGAGCACTGGGCATGTGTTTACTTGGCAATCCTCTCTATTTATAAAGCTGAGCCCCAGTGTATTGTACCAGGCCGGTGTTGATCACTGTCTATTAGCTGCCCTTGCCTCATTTACCAAAGGCAAACACAAGCTTAGCTCCAGCTTTGAAGACGCAAACAATTAAAACTCCACATTCTGTGCTGTATGACAGCGGGAGAGCTGTGTACAGGGTTTGTTCTGAGCTGTTTGTCTTTTTCCCAAAATCTAATTAATAGCAGTATTAAAGGTGCACATTGGCTGGAACTACTTGTGTCCAAAAGCTGTTGCCACTGTAATAAGAACACTATTTCATCAGAGAAGTGTATATTTTTTTTGAAGAATTTGCCCAATATGGCCTTCCTTGGTGCTGCTACAGTACTCAACAGAAATATACTGACCTGTCATAGTTCTACGGATATCATGATAAAAAAAAATGTCTTTGTCCCTGATCCTGACCTAAATCAAAGACATTTAAAGGTCCAGTGTGTAATATTTAGGAGGAGCTATTGGCAGAAATGGAATATCATTTAATAAAAAGTATGTTTTCATTATTAGTGTATAATCACCTGAAAATAAGAATTGTTGTTTTAATTACCTCAGAATAAGACGTTTATATCTACAGAGGGAGCGGGTCCCCTTCCACGGAGGCCGCCATGTTGCACCGCCATGTTTCTACGGTAGCCCAGAACGGACAAACCAAACACTGGCTCTAGATTGAGTTTCACAGCCACCGTAGTTTCTCCTACACACACGGAACGGAAGGGTGAGACGAGCGGTATTAAAATGGTTGCAAACAACAATTTCACTGCTAGATGCCACTAAGTTACATACTGGACCTTTAATGTTGGGCATGTAGCAATATGGAGTTTCTATCTGTCATCCATTGTATTTGGTACTTAATGCAGCTTCACAGTGCTTGCACTTGCTGTATTGTGTGCACACTTGTCCTGTGCAATGAGAGATTATTACGGACATTTCGGGTGAGCTCACTTTCGTTTTTACCTCCATATAAAGTGGTTGGGATATTTTGACAGAACTGTTGGCTTGATAACGACCTGTCTAATTGTCAGAACGTGAAGTTTCTTGCCTCATCTGACTGTTATTGCGATTGCCATGTTCCAGATTTCAGTAATTACTTTGATGAGTACAAGGCTACAGTATCATAACCAATGCAAATGATAGACAGAGCTATGAAAATATGACCCTAGTCAGAATTATCCACCCCAACATCCCATTTCAACAGGAGTTGCATCACATTACCTACATTGCATAACCATACACCCCATTTAAAGTTAATTTAAAGTGGGTAAACCAATCCAATATACAATAGTTGAACTATGCTGAACTGAAAAAAACAGCATTAAGATAAATAACATTGTCATTATTTTTAAGAAGCTTTTAGGTGAACTGACCATAAAACCATAACAGTTCCATAAATAACTATATAACAACATTGTCTAATAAAAATGTGTTGTTTTTGTTTTTTGCTTCATTTATCTGCAGAACCTTCCTGTTGTGTTTTGAAAGTAGTGTTGAGTTCCTTGCCTCAGTCGCCTGCTGTGTAAATTAACTGTATTCTTGTGTTTTAATTTAGCACAATGGGGCCTGTATGGCATCTGTATGGAACTAGCTCTGAGTTTATCAGTACAGTTTGACTGCTGCTCTGCTCTGCAGTGTGACGCTGGTGGATTGAGACCAAGCCAACTGGTAATGTGCTGCTCCTCAGAAATTTTTCTGTTGGATCAATTACATGATGTGGGGTCCTCTGTCACTTTAAGATGGATCAATAACGGAATTGGCTGTGGACCTTTGAAGAACAGCAACTCTACGGCTTCATTTTCTCCTGTCAATTCACAGCAACTCTGATTGATTACACACAGGGATGAGCAGTTGTATGGTACTTACATTATATCCCTTATTGCAGCCACTGTTGCTGCTGCTTAAAGTACTCTGTGTATCTCAAAGTGTCGTTACTCAGAACATTTCACATTGTAAACAGTATTTGTTGGTGAACTGCTCAGTTACATGAAGAATAGGATGATCTTACGCAGTGTTGTCAGTTACATTTCTTTTGACTATTTTGCTTTTTCCAAGGTGAAACACCTCAGTCCTACTGAATATACACAGCTTGCAGCAAGTCCGTGAAATCCTCTTGTTGTGGGAGTACATTGAGGCCTAGTTTAAGACCCGATTAACAGACCATAGAAGAAGAATATCCCTTTATAGGCTCTGATGTGCAGAATACTCTATTTCTTCCCTGTCCTCCCTTTGTGTTCACAGATGTCTGTGCTGCTGATGCAGACGAAGCCAACACTCAACAACAGTGTACTTATCTAGCAATATGTTGGTACTTATGCAGATTCTCAACATTTGAGTATTTGTATTTGCATGAAAAAAACAAACAAGAGGCACTTGTATTTTGTAATTAGGACAAGAAGTTTTAAGCATCACTTCACGGTTGGACACGCAGAGACCGTGTCTAATATGTTTTCTTCCCACAGCAGATCTGTCATTTCCACATTCAGCTCGAGCAGACAGATGGACGGGGAGTGATTATTTGATAGTGACAAGTTCAGTGTGCAGCGCTCAGCACCCTGAGAGAGGGTGACATTTCAGCTGTCCAAAAGGACACGCTGAGTGAGCCATGTATCATTGAGGCGGCATTTACGCCTCATTGGGGCAGCTTGTCACTAATCGATGCAGCAGTCTCGCAACATAAATCTCCCTTGTTGTTTTTATGTAGGAGTGATTGTTGTGGGATTTTTCCTCACCACCCACACCAAATGGTTTCGCTGAAGAGCAATGCATTATTTTTTGTAACCTGATAAGAGAAACTAGGGTTCTAAATTTGGACAAGGAGAATGTGTTGAGCCGGCTCATTGCCAGAGCCGGTGAATACATGTAAGCACTCGTTGTAAATGGCCATTTCACAGTTGAGAAATATTGAGTTCTCTATTACATTCTCTTGTAATATCCTGCGTGTACCTTTTTTGTAGTATTGATCTACAATTATAATAAAGTTTATATGTTCTGAAAATATAGTGAGTGCTTAAGAAACACTGAAACAATAACTAATTGAGCCCTAACAATAAAAATGCCAGATGTGAAGTAAAATCATTGTTACAGAACAATAAAACAGGGAAATATAATGATAGAATATGAGCCAATATAAACCTGCTTTCAAAAGGTTTTAGGAGGTGAAAGATGTTACAGATCTTGAATTTTTTAATAGCCACAGGCAGGGCAAATGAGTACCTACATTAAACTTCTTCATGGTTGGCATTGTTTTTATTAAATGACCACAACTTTTCTTAACACATAAAAATGCATGCAAGTTTCCATTGTGTAACTTTTCTTCAAACACACATTAAAGAAGGTTTTCTAGGGAGTTTTAACCCACAATACAATTCATGCAGCGAAGTAAGCTAAAATGAGAGAAAGCTGATTTAATTAGTTTGAGATTTGATGAAAAAAAATTTTTTTTACATTAAGTTACTGTAATAACAAAAGAGTAGTTGATATCTCAAAAATTCCACATTGCTATTTTACAATTTACAATTTCATTTCCTTCAGGCAAACTTCCACTCATCTCATCTGATAAGGCAGCATGTGAAACGCCTATACAAGTGAAATCCTCAGCTCTGTGTTGCATTATACCTTATATCGCATCACATTGAAAGTGATTGTTGTCGTTGTTTTTCCTTAGATTGTGTACGCAGCTGTGGACTGTACAAAAGGACAGAACCATGAGCTTTGTAAGCAGGAAGGGGTGGAGGGCTACCCAACATTTAACTACTACAACTATGGCAAGTTTGTGGAAAAATACAATGGAGATCGTGGGGTAAGTGGTACTACATATCTCACTCACTTGTTTTTTTTCACTTACAGTCTCTGAAACTGTTAACAAACTCAACACATACCGAGACGACGCAATCTGGATATTGTTAGAATCATATATATAGGGATTTGATTAACCTGGTTTCTTCATGTTCCACAGAAGCGTCATATCCGAAGAAATGTAATGTAATAGGCAGCCTTCAAACTTTTCCAGCAGTTTTTGATTTGGTTGATGGTTCGGTGGCTTCTGGCTTCGTTCATCTTTTCAAATACAATACAACTCATTGTTTCAAGCCTTTCTACCATCGAGGCGTTCAACAATCTTTAAATCTTTTAAGGTCTCCAACAAAAAAGTTGTATCAGCCACAGACGAGTTTTGTACACAGCGTAAGCATGTTGTATGACAGTAATAATCATCCGTGCGTCCACTGTATATAGTTATATGGATTAAACTAAACTTCGATGCAAATAATTTGAATCAATGATTTTTAGTAATCGAGTTACTCTAGGAATCGTTTCAGCCCTAAGGGGCCAGGGTCATGCACACAGCTCAACCCAGCCTTCAGTGGAGTATTACAGTTGGCAGCAGAGAATAATGTAGGCAAATGTTAATATCTTGGACAGGGCTAAGCAGATTGACCTTGAACTTGGCAACAATATTTGGATTCTGTGTTTACTTCTCTTATCTCCACGCTGTCAGGCTAAGTTGAGATAATGTTTAATGACGGGACTCTGATCTCTATTAGATTAGAAAAGGGCATTTCCAGACTGATGAATTGCTTCAAGTTGTGATATGATCACTAAAACCTGTGCTTTACTGACTCTCTAACTGTCCCTCTGTCCACAGGAGGGGGGCTTCACAGGTTTCATGCGCAGCTTAAGAGGACGTGATCAGGAAAAGGTTGTCAAGAGGAAGGAGGAGCTCTGAGGGCAGCGTGCAGGGAGGGGGCGTTGCACTGCACAGTTTGTCATTGCACTGTGACCCTTGACCCTGGCAAGGGCCCTATCAGCACTGACGTGGGAGACTTGATGACCTCAGCGAAAGGCTATTTTTTTAATACCGTGGTGATCACATTTGTAATAATACCAACAGAGTACCTACAGTCAGACCGACCACTTGAGACTAGTTTTTTCATGGATATTCTGATGGGCAGAAAATCGACAGACAAAAAAGTAATTTCTTTCTTCTTTTTTTGCCCAAACACTGTGACTGCATATGTGAAAAGCTACACCCTATACTGTATCTATGCAATACTGACCCCTGCTTAGCCCTTCGGGGGTCTGTGTGAGTGACAATTGACACCCATGGTGGTGGGTGGTGGTGGGCATCATTATTTAAAGGTGGAGGCTGCACTAGCAATTACTCCACACGAGTCCTATTCCAGTACCATCAACTCTGCTCTGTCTCTAGAAGGGACACATTCTGATTATTGACATACACCTGTTGGTTCCAATATTTTTGTACAGAACCTCAAGTCCAGAACCATCCAGATTATTGCTTTGTTATCCTCACAAATCAGTTAGAAGATAACTGCATTTAACCCCTGAGATCTAAAAGAAGTCCATGGTTTGTACAGTAAAATGTGAAGTGCTATAAGGTACTGTAGCAATGTGAAGTAGGTGAAATCATGGCCAAAGGGTCAATATTCTGGATGGTTTTGGGCTTTCATGATTAGTTTTGCTTTTAGAAAGAACTTAAACATTTTTGTTTGCTGAAATCTGTAGCCTTGAAGATAAAAAAATAATAAAATGCTGGAATTGCAGAAATATACAGTGATGAGTGAGGCTTGTTGCCCTTGCAATTCCCTCAAGTCATGGACCAGAGCAAGTTAAAGGAGAAGAAAAAAACAAACAAGAACATGAAATGCCAAATATTCTTCTACGCATTGCCCTTGATATTTTCATGCTTCGTACATTTCCAAATATTGACAACATTCACTGCTGTAGTGACCTCTTGTATCTCTGTTGTTCATTCAGAATGGGATTTCATCAAGATTTTTACAAGGCTAGGGCTCATTTACATAAGCATGGGATATGCTCAAGTATGGTGGCTAAATATTGCATGTTGATCATAAAATGTCAACTAAACATGAATCTACCCTCCGTCCTCTGAACTAATCATGGATTCCACCCAATATTCAACAATCCCCTCTGCGTTCACACACTGTTCAGGGAGATGCTGGAATGATTCAGACCTCTGGTTTACACTGGGCATTCAGGGTTTTTGTTTAAGGGTACCCAGTCTGTTTCATGCCCATGTGTTTCCAAGGAGCCAAAATGACAGCCCTCTGGACAGTTTTGTCTCAATCTGCATCTGCCTGCCATGCCGGCCTGGAATTGCTCAGCTTCAGTAAGCTTGGACAGTGCTCTCCCATGCCTTCCATCAAATTCCAAGGGATGACTTTATAGTACATCCAAGGAGTAATTAAGCATTAAGTAAGTGAAGTCTCCAGCCCCCTCCCACTTCTAGCAGCATAACACCATCGATTCGGGGCCATCATCATTACTTCCGTGGCGATTGTTTTTTAATGCTGTGTGTTTTCAACTCCCACGCTTTGGCCACTATAAATATTTAAAGGCTTATCTGTAGCTGAACTTGTGTTTTATTATTCAATACTTTGGCTTCTTTCATTATGAATAAGGTTCTCAGGGATAGCGAAATACAATTAAAGGGAACTAGTTTGTTTGTAAGTTTGCATTCCAGCTGAATAATTTTGAGCCCTTAGGTCACCAAATTAAATATTGTTTACATTTGTATCCCAAGGGGGAAAAAAACAATTGAATTGTCCTTTTTGTCTGTGCTATATCATGACAACATGTATTGAATAAGACGTATCTTCAGTAGATGTTACTGAACCGTTTCTCATCAAGCATTATCATTGTGATTCTTAATAAATTTCATGGTATGCAAGAGCATTTTGAAAGAGTGCTTTACACAGTTAGGTGTGACATATCGCTGTAATTAGGTGTTCATTCTCCTCTGGAGGTGAAACAATGACCTTTTGTTTACTGTGTCCATTTGTTTTTGTTTAGGAGCCTCCGCAGTGACATCACATGTTTGTTGAATAATAGAAAGACCACCTCTTTCTTATCCCAAAGGTATCCATGTTGTGTAGGAAGTTGTCACACTTATGCCAAGAAGTCATTGTTGCCTTTGTTGATTTTTCTGTGCCCAGCCATACCTACAGTTTTGCCCCCTGCAGTAAGGACCTTGTGAGATGATAAAATTAATAAAGTCAAACATTTCCAAAACTTTTTTCACTTGTTTTTTTTTATTATATAAAAATGTACACATCTCTGCTCTGCCTGTTATTTTACAACCAAGTTTTTTATTGAATCATTTTTAAACCATGTTAGGGGTGTGGCTCTAGGTCAGTTGGTTCACCACTTTGATCCACAGTGAAATGTCTCCACAACTATTGTATCGATTGCCATGAAATTTGGTACACACATTCATGCCCCTCACAGGATGAATTGTAAAAATTTGGGTGAACCTCTGACTTTTCATCTAGCACCATCATCAGGCATCAACCATCATCAGGCATCAACATTTTAATTTGTCCAATACTTTGGTTTCTGACCAAATACCTTCAAACTGACATTCCTATCAGCCTTAGCTGTACTTTGTGTTTAGTGCTAATAAAATGTTAGCATGCTAACATACCAAACAAACCTGGTAAAATGGTAAACATCACCCGCTAAACATGTTATTGTCCTTATGAACATGTTAGCGCGCTGACGTCAACATTTAGCTCAAAGCACCGCTGTGCTAGTATAGAGCAGCTAGTGTGGCTGGACTCCAGTCTTGGAAATGGATGGGAAGCAGTAAATAACATTCATGTTATTAAGAATAAAGAACTCTAGTAAAACAGATTATAGTATAATTAGCCAACATTAAAAATATCACCACTCATCATTCTCAGTGCCATCATTACCACCATGGTTACTTTAATGGCCAGTGTTTACTGCCACATCCATATCTAGCAATCTTTGTCCTACTGTGTTCTGAATAATGAGACTCTTCCTGTGTTGAAATACCCTGAAAACACTGTTAAAATTTCACATAGCAAAAATTGACACATAATTAGTTCATTGACACAGCACTGAAGAATATCCAGAGCATGAGAACATGTAAAGTTATTTTAAAATACACCACCGACACCGGGCTAGCTGTTGGCACAATGAAATAAATAGAAGTTGACCTTGTCGGGTCGCTGGGCTGAAGGACAGTTCTGGTGAAAGCAGTTTTTGTGCCTGTTTATTTTGACATTTTTCTCAGTTCTGCATCTCAGACGGGAAACAAATGGACCACCAGCAGCACTCAGCAGATCTGACACTGATGGCTTTATTGTGAGAAATGGCTGGAAAATGGCACTGGACCTAAAAGTGACCCCACTCACAGTGACGTCAGTGAAAATCTTGACTCATAACTCCACTGCCTGAACTTCTGTTTTTCCAAGGTGACAAGCATGTAAAATATTATAAATCATTACTTTTAGGATCAACGGCTTGGGAAATCTGTGTGGAGTCCAGTCCTCATTATGCTCAACTCTAAGCTGTAGAGTGACTTTGTAACTGAAGTTTTTTGTGTTCAGTGTTTGCAGTCTACAGGTCATGCCGGTCTGCTTAGATAAAGTGCTGTTGTTGGGATGCATGTGGTGTTGAGCCATAGCAGGCTGATTAATGCCTGTAAGCAGGCAGAAATACCTTCTCAGTCCCAATATCACTTTAGATGATTTTTAAAGGGGTGGAGTACTGGTGCATTGCTTCTTTGTGGGTTTTCTTGGAGGGGAGGGACAAGCATTTTAACCTGTGCAAAATGAGCATAAGAAATGGAGGGCACAGGGTTGTTAATACAAAGTCAGGGTCTGCTCTGATTCAAGTACCCTTAACAGAAGCCATTTTCCCTTTATGGATAATTGTGTTTTGCGCTATTCAGTATTTTATCTCTCTGACGTCAATCTGCACTCTGCCTTCATCCACCTGCCCGTCCTCTACCTCACCTTTGTGTCATCATTATGTTTTGTTTTTTTTTATAAAAGCCCACACATGACACCTTCTTTTTTCAGATGCATCATTAAAAAGTTGTTGTTTATTTTGTTGATATTATTTCTGTACATACTTTTGTTCCTTCCCATTATTTTCATGGCATCCAATATGCCAACGCTGGGACAAATTGGTTCAAACACCAGAAGTCAATGAAATAAATAGACCTCTGAGTATCTGCTTGAGAGAGATAAAGATTTTCTTTAGCTCGTTTCTCATGAGGCAGTAATCAAAGTGATTTGCATCCTTTGCTGAAAGATCCATATGTTCACTCTGTGCTCAGTAGAGCTGTCAGTCAACACTGAGAAGAACAACATCCCTTTTATGATATTGTTGATAGAAATTGTTCAATTATAGTTTTGGAAATCCATCAGAACTGTGCCATGAAAATGTCAAATGCTTACTCTTGATTGACTGGCGAAACCATCAAGGGAAAATAAACAGGCTTTTAAATGAATAGCTTCCATGTTTAACAACCAAAAACAATAGATGTTTCTGCAAATCCATATGCCATGTTAAACAGTAACAACTGACTGCTGTTTGAGTTTGAATGTTTCTGGTGGAAATGACCTTTAAAGTAAAGATCAAATGCTTTCTAGGTATTCAATCTTATTTGGCAGCAGTCAGCTACGCCCTGGAGGCTATACAACTTTAATTTACATGTGAACTGCCATTAGTTGTACAGCTGATTAGATCAAGACTTTTATTGTCAATTAAATATGATCATATCTGACCCCCACTTAAGACCCCCACTTAAGACCCCCACTTTCCCCATGCTGAAGATGTTGTTTCATGTTTTTTAAATATATAAGAAATGTGGGTGTCTAAATACTCTACAACATGATTTGATCTATTAACTGTATTTTTGATTCTCAGAAACATTGTATTATTGATTTTTTTAAAAAGCTACATTCTTGCAGCACAACACCTGAGAACTCAATATTTGAAAGCACTCCACTCCAATGTTTTCAAATTCTCAAGAGAACAATTAAAAAGGAATGATCAAATCTGATGCAGCAGAGGCTGAGATCGACATCCCATAATGCATACTTTCCATAATGCATTTTGTTAGGATAAGACCCACCCTGTCTAGTAAACACCCATGTCATTCAAACTCCAAGCTCTAACTTTGTAATGTTACGTGCAAGCCCAAGGACCCTCCACTATTACACCCATATGAGATTGCTGAACATATGCTTTGAAATTCATGGACATTAATCCTCTGCTATAACATCCTCCAATCTTCTGCTTTCAGGCTTTCCACCAGATTTTGAAACCTGGCTGCAGGATTTGCTCCCATTCAGCCACAAGAGCATTAGTGAGGTCCAGCACTGATGTTGGGTGATAAGGTCTGACTCACAGTCAGTGTTCCAGTTCATCTAAAAGGCATTGGATGGGGTTCAGTTCAGGGCTCTGTGCAGGACGCTCAAGTTCTTCCATGGATCTGGCTTTGTGGGATGGGACCATTGTCATGTTGAAACAAGAAAGTGCCTTCTCCAAACTGTCATAAAGCTGGAAGAACACTGTTCTCTAAAATATCATTGTATGCTGTGACATTGAGACTTCCCTTCATTGGATCCATAAGAGGACAGGCCCAAATACTGAAAAACAGCACCACACCAAAATACCCTAAAGCATGTGGACAGGGGTGTCTACATACCTCCTCCACAGCCACGGAAAACATTATTAACATTAACTCCTCGTGACTACTAAAATGATTTAATAATGGGGATTCTAACCTGATTTACTCTAAACAAATAAAATATATCAGATCAGTGTGCATGTGCATGGTCAGTTTTCTGTTCATGTTCCCCAGAAGATATTTCCTAGTGATTTTGCATATTCATGCTCTCCTCGCACCGCCCTGAGAACTAACTTAATGTAATTGTGAGTATGTTGCTTGGTCTGTTTTTATTGTTAGGTGTGGTGAACATTGCAGTCTCCAAAGACAACAACTGAGGCTTTGGACTTTTAGTCTTGTCATCACATTGATCGTCACCCAAGACAGGTAGTCCTTAAAAGTCACATTTCATGAATTTCCTGTAAAAAATGTAAAAATCCTGCAGTTGAACCAAGACAATGTTCTGCAGGTATATTTTTAGATATGTCATAGTTCTCAAGAATTCCTCAGCTCAAAGTTGAAATGTATAATGATGACATCCTGGGAAAGAGACAATTTGTGGTGATGCATTTGAATGCTGATGTGTGTGCACCTCTGTTTAGTCTGTTACTGTGAATAACGACACTGCCTTCCTCACACCTGACATTCTCACTTACCCAGACCTGTGGCCATTCATCAACTTGTCAACAGCAGCAGACATCCATCATCCACTTTCACTCTGTGTGTCTGTCTTTCTCCCTCTCTTTCACACACACACACACACACACACACGCAAGCCATGAGGGTACTGAGGAGGTCCCTTCAGGCTGACACATTGCCATGAGCTCCGGGGAGATTGCATGGATATATGTGAAGGATGAGGCCACTAACCATCTCTGTATTGTTGTTTTTGTTTCCTCTAGCCGCAAATGTGTTTTCTTCCATATTCTAACAGGAAATGTATGAAAATAGGAAAAAATGCTGATGCCAGTGAATGGCCTATTTTAGGTCTGAGTGGAGCACTAAAGCTTGGCAGGCTCTGGGTACGCATTATTCATTTTTGATGTTATTTTAATTTTAACATAAAAAAAGATCTCAGCATCGTATGCTTGGGAGTAGAGCTAATTTGTTTCTGGCTTTCAGTGGGAAAGTAGCAACTGGAGCAAGTAGAGATCAGAATAAAAAACTAAAATGTAAATGTTAAATTATGAAACATAGTATCTATCACAAAGTCAATGAGCTCATGAAAATTAACAATCTCAGTTAAAGAGAAATGACTGATCATACTGCAGCAGCACACTACTGTCTATCAACCTTGTTGGACTATAAATAGTTTTTATTTAGTAGTATTTTGTTATAATGTATTAGCCACAGTATGTATCTCTTTTACCATCGAGCATTTTACTCTCGTTTTTAAATGTTTTATGCTTTCCATTTCATTTCACTATTTCCACTTTATTGTGTAACTTTGTGTAGAAAAGTGCTCTTTAGGGTATGGCCGAGGGGTTTAAGGCGCTGACCAAGTAATTGCAATGTCTCCGGTTCGAGATGTGACTGAAAACTCCAGATGAAAGCTTTCAAACTGACCTTGAGTCAAGAATTATACTAACATATCTCTCATTACCTGTGGGATATATGATTAAATTAAACTATTCCCATTATTTTCAATTCAAAGAAATTGTATGTAATTTAAACAGTTGCGAATTGCTAAAGTAATAATCAAAAATCTATAATGGAGAAAAAAAGTACAAACAAACAAAACACAGAACAAAAATAATATTAAGAGCAAAATTGCTGCTGTGATTAAAAAAAGACAAATTAACAACTTTATCGAAAGAACAACAACATTACAAGACAAAAAACTTATATGTACATAAATAAATAGAAATTGAAAATAAAAGTAAAATACATTTAAAAAACATATATACATAATATATATATATCAGCTAACAATTTCGTCTTCATGTTTTGTTTTTTAGAGATTCTAGGGAAAAGAAGAAAGAAAGTTGGCAGTTCAGTACAAAATTTGTATTTGGTAGAAACTGAAAAATCCAGGCATTGTGAATATACCCAACAAGAACAATTTGATCAAACAATTGATTTGAGTGTGCTCAGTCTAAACATTAAAAAATAAAAACAAACTTTTGATGATAGGGACAGAAACATTACCTACTAGATTAATGAAGTAATGGGTGTCCATAAGTGAGTACAAAAATACATTAGAAAAATTTGAGAAATAAAAATAAATTAATAAAATTCAAAACATTCCTGATGTTTTATTTCAACAGAGCATATTTGTTGTTTTGGTTTATTTGTGTGGTTTTTTTTGTGATGCTGATGAGAGGTTGTCTTTACCCACAATGCACAGCGAAACAGCCACGTAAACGTAAAGAGTCATCACCGCTGTCTGTGATTTAGACGCCTCTGCTCAGTTTAAAAGCAGCACAACAGATGTCCATATGATGCTACACTCGTTTACCAGGTATTAAATACCCAACTAACTATCCCAGTTTGTTCAGGTTTGCTTATAGCTTTGCCCTGAGTTGTGGGTGTGCAAAGTAGCTAGCTGTTAGCCCCCTAGCCTGATAACGTTAGCTGGAAAGAAATGCTGGTGAACAAGCTAATATAGTTAGTTGCTAACGGTGGCTAGCTGGCTAACCAGGTCTGGTGTGGCTAGTTTGTTTGCTAGTTTTCTTATAATGTTAAGTGACCGCTTACATTAAAGGAAAACGTTCGAAAACACGAAGCGTGTAGCTAATTCGGTTGAGTTTTATATCAACAGATAACTGTTACGTTAAATAAACCTACTCATTAACTGTTACTCCTTAGCTACTGAGCCACTGCTCCTAAGGTTAGCTAGCTAGCATAAACGTATTTCCTCTGTTAAACCGTCGTCGTAATGTTTTTCTGTTCTTTTAACCTAATTAAACCAGGTAATAATGTCGAACTATCGAGTTTGCGTTGAAGCTATGAAATGTTAACGTTTTGTCACGAGTGCGGTGAAGGCACGTCGTGACAGAAATCCTCCAAGCGCTTCCTCTCAACGCCCCTTCATTCAGTCTGTGGAGCTGTCCATGGTTCCAGCACAACCGACCGCGTAACCACCGACCGTCTTTACTTACAAAACACATTTTGAGTGCTCCTCACTTTTGTCATATAAAAAGATATTCTTGTTTTGACACAACTATGGTTTGGGCTTAAAAATGATGTTTCGTTGTGGTTTGGCTAGTACCAAGATCACTCACTTCACAGCCAGGATTCATAGAGAAAATGTCAATAAGGCAGGATTGTAAGACACATATGTGGAAAAACACAGTATAAGCAATATTAGCAGATAGCTGTGTGAGTAAGAGCCACTAAAAGAGCCTGTTAAACTCTTTTTTTTTGGGGGGGGGGGGATTATAAATATTCAATTTATTTTATTTATATAGCACCAATTCATAACAGAAGTTATTGCACTTTTAGGCCTATAGCAGCATAACTAAGGGATGGTTCAGGGCTCAGGGTTGAGATGGTGTCTGCCTCCCGAGCCCAAACTGGTACCTGATTCCACAGGAGAGGAGCTTGATAGCTGAAGGCTCTGGCTCCCATTCTACTTTTGGAGACTCTAGGAACCACAAGTAACCCTGCATCCTGGGAGCACAGTGTCCTAGTGGGGTAATAACATACTATGAGCTCCTCAAGATACAATGCTACCTGACCATTAAGAGCTTTGTAGCATGGAGAAGGATTTTAAATTCTATTCTGGATTTTACACGAAGCCAGTGCAGAGAAGCTAATATTGGCGAAATTTGATCTCTTTTCCTAGTTCTGGTCAGTTCACGTGCCGCAGCATCCTGGACCAACTGGAGAGTTTTAAGGGACTTATTCGGGCAGCCTGATAATAAGGAATTGCAATAATCCAGCCTAGAAGTAACAAATGCGTGGACTAGTTTTTCTGTATCATTTTGAGACAGGATGTGCCTGATTTTTGCAATGTTACGTAGGTGAATGAAGGCAGTCCTTGAAGTTTAATTCATGTGGGCGTTGAAGGACAAATCTTGATCAAAGATAACTCTGAGGTTCCTTACAGTGGTGCTGGAGGCCAGGGTAATGCCATCTAGAGTAACTATATCTTGAGATAATGAGTTTTGTTGTTGTTTGGGGCCAAGTACAATAACTTCAGTTTTGTCAGAGAAAATTGCAGGTCATCCAGATTTTTATGTCCTTAAGACATACTTGAAGTTTAGCTAACTGATTAGTTTCATCTGGCTTGATCAATTGATATAATTGGGTATCATCCACATAACAATGAAAGTTTATGGAGTGTTTCCTAATAATATATCAGAATCAGAAATACTTTACTGGTCCCCAATGGGAAACTCTTTTGTTACAATATACAATATTATTGTAATAGTGTGTATATATACAAAATACTATATATATTTATTTATATAGTGTATATATAAGGTGAATAGAATTGGTCCAAGCACAGAACCTTGCGGAACTCCGTGACCAACTTTGGTATGTTTGGAGGATTTATCATTAACATGTACTAACTGAGATCGATCTGATAAATAGGATTTAAATCAGCTTAGTGGGATTCTGTTAATGGCAGTTAAATGTTCCAGTCTGTAATAGGATGGTCAATGGTGTGGAATGCAGCACTAAGATGTAACAAGACAAGTACAGAGACAAATCCATTGTCTGATGCAATTAGAAGGTAATTTGTAACTTTCACCGGTGCTGTCTCTGTGCTATGATGCACTCTAAATCCTGGCTGAAAATCCTCAAATAAACTGTTGTTATGTAGAAAGTCACACAACTGATAGGCGACAGCTTTCTCAAGGATTAGGAGGATGTTGTGGCGGTACCTACCCATAAAGGGCCTGCACATCTAATGTTGCATATTTATTGCTGAGATGCTAAGATAAACTGTTGAATATTGATAAGTAATTTAGTCTGTAAAATGTTGGTAAATTGTGAAAATTTCTTTTTCCCAGAGCTCAAAGTGACACCTTCAAATTACTTGTTTACAGTAACAGTCCAATATCTAAAGTTGTTTTAATGATGATATGAAACAGAGAAAATTATGTCAGAAGCCAAAATGAGCAAATGTTTGGCATTTTTGGTTAATAGATGACTTAAACGATTAATTAAATATCAGAATAGTTGCAGATTAATTTTGTTTTTGTTAATTGTGTCAGCTCCACTGTCAAGTATTTAAGATCTCACACTTTGATCAATTTTGGTTAAATTTAACATATCTTTCTTTAGACATGCATTTGAACAAAATGCATGGTTAATTGGTTGACACACAACATGGACTGAATTGACAGCATTAGATATTCAACATATTATTGCTACCCTCTCAACAAGGTTTCATCCCCTTTTAACGTCTGTTTGCAGGGCTTCAGTGGGATTGCCAGAGCTGTAAGATGTCGATGGTGTTGTTTGCCTCTGTGGTTCGGGTCGGGGATGGCCTGCCTCTCTCTGCATCCACTGACTATGAGCAGGACAAAGAGCTTCAGGAAACCAAGAAACACCTCAAAGGTCTCTCCAAGAAACTCAGCCAGTTCCCTGACCGCTGCACGCTTAAGACTGGACCATACAATGTCAAGTAGGTCATATGGGATGTTGATTTTAAATTCCAAATGTTTGCAAATTTTAAAGGGACCCTTTACATTCAAACCACACATTAATTACATAACCATAATAAACCAAGTATATGTTAACTTGCTAGATAAGAACAGTATTTGTATGACTGAATTTGTCACTTAACATATTTTCAATTCAAAATAAAATACAGTTTAAAGATTTAACTTTAGATATTTAGATAATTTTCTGCCTCTTCATCCACTGATACACAAGGGTGATTAAACAGTCTACTGCTGACAGTTTTTTCTGCTCTTCTTGACCCCTCTAACACAACTTCGATTGAAAAATGCTTTTTAATTTGAGTGATTTGACAACTAGGCCTTCATTTGAGGTGTCAAACTGTTTCTAAAAGCCCTGCTGGTGCTCAGGGAAATGCTTTGAAACTCTCTCAAGCACTGTTTGTTAAGAGCTAATTAGTCTTATTAAGACAGAGAACATGAGCTGAAAAGAAACTCAGATTTAGCCATCAATTAGCCAGTTATACCTTTCAGCAACCAGTCTCCTTTGATCCTTTGATTAGAGTTTCTTTAATCAATGAGAGCCTGTAGCATCTGAAGAAGAGAAGGTCAGAAGACAGTGAAGGTTAGAATGAGGCAGGAAGTGTTTAAAGTCACAGGTTAATCTGTTCTGTGATAGTCTAGGCCCTTTACAGGCTGTTATATTTCTCTGTCATGAAAGCAGGAGGAGATTCCTTGTATCATTCTGCGTGAAAATGACTCATTCCTTAACTGTAACCTTAATAGCCAACTTTTTATCATTCCAAGCTCTGTGTATTGTTCCTGTTATGTGGGAATTTAGAATATACTGTATCTGATAGGATTTAGGGACTTTGCAGTGACCTTAACATAGACCACTTTACATTTTATAATATTTTAACATGTTCATGCTGTAATATTTATGCATCATCAGTTATATCAGTTGTACCTAAGGACTTTATCCAACTTTATTTAATCTTTACTCAACTGTGAGTTAATGATATATGTTCTGATATGGTATCAATAAAATATTATAGGGACTATTGATCTGTGCATCCTGTCGAGAGACTTTCAAGATAATGGGAAAGAGATTTGTCCACTAGTAGGATGTCAGAAGTGGTGACACACTAGTCGAAGCTGAACATAAACTTTTGACAGACCCTCTAAAAGGTCTCGTGACACCGACCTTTATTTCTTTACACTGGCTCCCCATCAAATTCAGAATCCAATTCAAGATTCTTATAATTAATTTTAAAGCCCTGCATCAGTGAGCTACTACTGCCCTATATCACTAGTAGGTGTCTGAGGTCTTCTGATCAGGGCTTGTTGGTTGTTCTCCCTCCAGGCATAAAACTAAAGGAGAATGTGGCTTTTGAAGTTGTGGCTCCTAAATTTTGAAATTCATTCCCTTTAGACCCATTGAATCTTCAGTTTTTTATTGTGATGCACTTTGTGATGTCTGCTCTTGAAAGGCGCTATATAAATGAACTTTACTTACTTACTGTAGACGTAATATTCTTAATACACTTACATCAGTATTGACAGTGGCTAGAGGCCACAATATTAACCATCATTCAACCTTATGAGAATAAGGTGCCCGCCTGCCTCCTACTGATTTGTGAATTAGTTCGTTCCTTGGTTTCTGAGGCACTGCAACTACACAGTGACATGCTGGTATCAGATTCACCCTCATTCTTAAAATATTTTCTATAATTATGTGGGGGGTTTGTCTAGCCACACGATAATCATTACATCAGTCTGTTCTGTTTGTTGACATTTATGTTCCATATCAATTTAGATGTTGTTGTGTTAACTGGCTTTCCACTCAGTTGTGCTCTGAGCTATTCAGATAATGTAGAAGTCTTAGTATTTGGGGAATTTAATTTGTGCTCTGTGTATCAATTAACACTGCAGGGCCAAAAGATAGTGTGTGCCAAGGTGAATGTAGTATTCTGTTTAATTAGCTGTGAACGTGTGAATTTTAGGCACAAATGTGCTGAAATAGTGTTTGTGTCGTGTTTAGAGCAACAACCAGCAGAATCAGGAATATCATATGTGTTTTTTTCCTATAATCTGCACTGTATTTAGCTTGGTGTCCTAATTACAGTTTCCCAGGGTTTCTATCAAGAGAAGAGAGTGCGGTGTGTGTGAAAAGCAATTATGTTTGTGCGTGTGTGTGTTTTTCAGTTTCACAAGCTCACTGGGTGTTGGATACTTGATGGTGTGCACCGCAAACTACCCCAACGTGCTGGCCTTCTGCTTCCTGGATGAGCTACAGAAGGAGTTTATCGTCACCTATGACACCAAACGAATCAGCAGCGCCGTGCGGCCGTACTCCTTTATTGAATTTGGTGAGCTCCATGGAGTTTTACAGCAACTATCACATGGTAAACCTTACAATGTCAGTCGCTCGGAGCTGAAGGGCAAGGGTGTCTTTGTTCATCAATAATATGGGGAAAAGATCCATCACTGAAACTGAATGGAACAAGGTACATTCTCCTGGGCTCAACAAAAGGTATTCTGGGAAATTTAGGAAATACAACTGTAGTAAATGTAAAAAGGGCAGGTTTAGGGAAGGTGGTTGCACCAAAAAATAGGTAACAACCCATTTCATCACAAAATGATTTCCTGCAAACACCCCAACCAAACATTACAGTGTATCCTGAGTAGGGCTACATGATTATTGCCATTTTTGATTAATCTGTTGAATATTTTCTTGATTAATTGTTTGGTCTGTAAAATGTCAGAAAATCTAGAAAATGTCCATCATAAGATCTCAAAGGTCAAGTTGACATGTTCAAAGTGCTTGTTTTGTCCAACCAAAAATCTAAAGCCCAAAAATATTCAATTTCCAATTATAAAAATAAAGGGGAAAAACAGCAAATCTTTACATTTGAAAGTTAAAACTGGATAATGTTTGACATATAAACTTTATAAATGACTTAAACAGTAAATCTGTTGATTGGTTTATTAATTAATAATTTCAGAGATAAAAAATATCTATCAAAAACTGAAATCTTGCTTTAACTCTGACAGAATGTTCTGCTCTTATAGATAAACTCATTATTTGTATGTATACAAATAATGAGTTTATCTCATTATTTGTATGTATACAAATAATGAGTTTATCTCCCTTGTTTTGCTCCCTGTGTTACTGTATTAACCACCTTGTTGTTGTGCTGACCGTCATCCCTCAGACACCTTCATCCAGAAGACCAAACAGCGCTACAACAGCCCACGTTCTCTGTCCACCAAGATCAACCTGGCTGACATGCAGACAGAGATCAAGCTGAGACCGCCCTACCAGCTCTCCCCTGAGGACCTGAGGGCAATCAATGGATTTTCAGTGCACACACCCTCTAAATACAAGGGCATAGGTAGGACATAAGCTGCTGCGACATGCATATACACCCCACACATACCTCATCCAAGTATGAAAGAGGTTTGCTATTGTAATAACTACCTACTTAATTTCCCTTCTGGAGATCAATAGTGTTATTTAATCTTATCTTACTATCATTACTTTGCACTATTAACACTGGTAGCACTGGTCTTTGTAACACAGTGACATAAAAAGGTCACTAGTGATTTCCTCAGAATACTGTATCCTTCACTACACCAGAAAAGGAACAAGACTGGATGCACTGTTGCACCTGTCATTGTTCATACTGCTTATTGAGCCGTTGGGTTTTCGACCAGTTCACATCAAACCTGTAGACTCTTCCACGTGCTTGTTATAATGTTCAAAGGTGCAGTACAATAACAAAGTTCATTCCCATCTGTGCATTCTTAGTAGGTAATGGTAATCTTCTACTGTCCTGTTTTACAATATCACATGAAAGAGTTCTGTAGACAGTTAGCTGGCTGAAAGTTATTAAGGGCTTATTACTTTCACTTCAAACAAAAAAATTACTTTTAATTTATCTGTAATTTTGAGTATTAGAAACTGTTGAAAATCTTATTAACAAATCAATAATACAAAAACTTATATCATTTGCAGAACAAAACACTGAAAATATTAACATTTATTGTTTTGATAATTACTTTTTAGGGATACTTAAGAACTAAGTTTGCATTTTTTCCCTTCACTTACAATTACGTGAAACATTTTCTGAGCTACCCTCACTGTGTGAGGGCATTGTTTACTTTAAACTACAATGAACAGTGTATTCTTGCAGCAAGAAACTTGGAAGCATGGCAACATAAAATCTGGGTGAATAACAGTTTAAACTGATTTGCTCTTTTTATAAACTCCAGGTGTTTTTCAGTTAAAATCTGTAAAACAACAACAAAAAAGAACAACAATGACCCATGAGGTTAATGTATGTCCGGTGGTCAGATATCCTTTTGCTCAGTCAGACAGCTCCACTGTTGCTCTGCCGCTCTGTAGCTCAGACCCCCTACCCCTCAGTTGCTCCAGAAATCAACCCCCTTGTACGCACCGTCACACCTCAGCTGCCCCAAGCTAAGTGATGCCACCTCGGGTCACTTAGAGCTGTTGTGTTCCCCCTGACATCCTCTTCAGGGCAGCTCTCCACACTTTGTTCACTCTCTGTTGGTTGCCCTTGCCAGTTTTTGTTTTCTGAGAGCATAAATCATTTGGTCCAGGGGGATGATGTATGCTAATCTGATAATAGTGACGCATCACTCCTTTTACTGTGCCAGAATGTTTTGGAAGACAGAAGATTTAAAAACAATGTATGCTTGGGTTTTCATTTCTATTCAAGGATTTATCCTGCATGTAATAGTTTTATGAATGATTACATTTCATGAAATATATATGTTTTGTTATATACTTTGGAAAGCAGATTTTCTTTTTGTTAATGCTTTTGTAGTTCATTTGTCAAGGCAGATTATGCTGAGTCTGCAGTCCTGTGTTCTTTCTCTCTTCCAGCTCCCACACAGATGTTGGAGCCTGTGACCCTACCGGGCATCGTGTCCTGTGTGCTCAGTGTCCTCTGTGGAGGCCTGAACCTGCTGCGAGGAGTCCACGCTATAGAGAGCATACTACAGGTGAGGACATAACAGAGATGACATTCAAACGGATTCAGTTTCTCTTAAAGGAAAATTCTGGTTTCATACAACCTGGGTCTTATTTTCATAGTTTTGGCTGTCAATTGTCTTCGTAATAGTAAACTTAAGTTAATTCCCTGAGATCTGGGAATGCGGTGACATTGATAAAAAGAAGTCAGACACGGCAAGAAACACAAGCAGTCAGATAAACAAACTGCCAGGTTAGACAAACTTATATGTAAGAGAAAATGGAGGCAAATTGTAAAATTATAACCCACACTTTCCATTGTAAACATTCACCACAGTTTACATACCGACTTCCGTGATCAGTGTTGACATGCTATATCACTGTAGTTGTGTGTGTACACAGTTTTCTTATGCAGTGGGGGATTATTATTACTGACATTACATGTGCACTCACTTTTGGTTTCACCTCCAAATAAAGTGGTGGTGACTGACTAATTGTCTGACTACTTGAGTTTCCTGCCCCATCTGACTATGTGTTTGCAACATTATCATACAATGTAATAGTTATCATAACCGATAAAACCAATCAGTTTTGGGGTCAGTCTGCCATATGCCCCTATTTCTTTTCCTTGAAACTGTAAATGTCACATCATATTCTATTAAACTAGATGAGACTAAATGAAAAAAAAAAGAAATATAGGAACCTCTTCATTTTCTTGTCATATTGGTTTCTTGATGCTTTGTCTAGACTAGTGCTAAAAAATCCCTTTTCTTTCTGTCTGCAGAATGACGATGAAGACTTTAATTATGTGATTGCCTTCTTCCTCGGCACAGCAGCCTGTCTGTATCAGGTAAGTGATAGTCTGCGGTAAGCGCAGCCCATCACTGGCTGCACTTTACAGCTCAGCAGCTTGTCAGCTAGACTAACATTAGCAAAAGCTCAATGCCTTTCACCCCACTACCTTCTCTAAAACATTTTCATCAGCTTCTTTTGTGCAGCACCTGATACTAAATGGAGCACCACAAATTGGTAGACTGATGGGGTGATCAAAGTTATCAGAAGAGATTTCTTACTTACTGAGCAGACT
Source organism: Siniperca chuatsi (assembly GCF_020085105.1). Lineage (NCBI taxonomy): Eukaryota > Metazoa > Chordata > Actinopteri > Centrarchiformes > Sinipercidae > Siniperca > Siniperca chuatsi. The sequence goes on from NC_058053.1 coordinate 22,663,694, forward strand.
TATTGTCCCATGAAGGACATTAATGATGAAAACATGTCACTGGTCAATGTCAGTCACACAAAGTGTGCAGCATTCAGATTCTTTTCTGCCATTTCCTTTCAGTGCTACCTGTTTGCCTACTTCTCTGTCTGGAGGAACAGTAAGTCCTTTCTGGCATTTGCACTCATCTGTCTGTCCAACATGTATCTGTATGAACTGAGAAACATGTGGCAGATCCTCTTCCATGTGGCGGTGGGGGCCTTCATGACCCTGCAGATCAGACTGAGGCAACCGCTGGGAAAAGCGCCAGACTACAACGTCTGACAGAAACTTTAAACACAAAGGACAAACGGACCTTCAGTTGGATGTCTCGCACACGCCCTGGAAATGCAGTGGAGATGGCACTGATCAGTCTGTGGGCAAAGTGGAAACAAAAGAAAGAAAAACCAAAATCTTGCAGCACCACAGTAGTCCTGTTCACTACATCTCAGCACCAGTGGACAGTGACAGATCTCAGTGTGGACTTTTAGGAAACTCTGCAACCCCAGTCATTTATAGAACGTATTGGATTGATTTTTGAGCTGTCTACTCCCCACCAGTGTCTGATAAAGATATTTCCTTTTCCTACTTTCAGTGCAGCCATAGTTTAGGTCAGAGTCCTGCATATGTCTAGTACAAATACGATACCTTCCAGTACCAGAGTTCCAGTACCAACACCAAAATCATACTTTTTTAATACCTAACTTAGAGGAATGTAATAATGTTTTTTTCCATTTAAGAAATTTAGTTAAACACTCAAATACATCAGTGTTTATTTTTGTATTAACCCAAAACAAATGTACTAGAACTTTTCCGAAAATAAAATGCTTTCTAAAATTTGCAAAATTATGATTGAAACCAGGAAATGTCAGATCAAAGCGTAAGTAACCAAGACTAAAATGCAACACACATTAGCGACATTAGCCACGTCACAAAGCATTGCGTCAATTGACACAACCTCTGGGGCTTAAAAATGAAGCCAATGCGATGTGCCAGAAACAGCAGTTCCTCGAGTGGCCACTTGAGGCTGACTCCAAAAGCGAGTCAATACCCATAAGCCCCCATGTTAAAATGCTCAATTTTACAGCAGAAATAAACGTGTTTACAGCCTGGTACGAAAAAACGATTTTGTTCTCTATAGTTAATTTCCCCCTTCGTGACAACTGTGAGGGGGGGTGAATTTTTTTGCTGCTAGGTGGTTCAGCAACCAGGACTCATTTCGCTCACTGATAAAATTACTTTAGGAAAGATGAACATAAGGCTGCAAGACTGGGCATTAATTTAAATTTCTTGTTCAGTTTTTGTTTTTTCGTCTCTACCATTGACAACGCCCACATCCAGTTAATTTTACGTGTTGTTTTTTTTTTTCTCTACCTGTTACATGCACTTTTTGCACCTGCGTGTACCTGACCCGGTGCAGGACTCTGATTTAGGTTTTGGTTTAAAACTATGCAATGCTGCCTTGTGTGTAGCCCTCATTTCAGTTTGGTGTATTCTGTATTCAGGAGCCAATGATCATACCTTATTTTGCAGATGTTTGTCATTTTGTAGACAGTTAATTTTGCTATTTATTTATTGACTGATTGTTCAGCGACATGTGGTCAATGAAGATTTAAACAGATTTTATTAGTTTAATTTTGTTTTATGATTGTTCCATTTTATTTTTAACGCAGACTGGCGCCTAGTTGTCACAAAGTATCTCCTGCTCCAGTAGACACAAACAGCCTGTTAGCATTCATACCCTACTTCCTCGCCCACACAGCCTCAAGCATATGCCAGTGTCAAGTGACTGTTAATAAACAGGTCTGCGTTGGCAGCGTAAAGCTGTGTAGCTGTGTCGTCGAGACCAGGGGCAGCCCGTATCATCTGAGCAGCCTGTGGCGTGATTTTCCTCCCACCAAGCCCCACGGTTCAGACATGGTTGCGTCTGCAACTTATGAAGACAAAAACTCTCACAAAGTCTCTCACCCTCCGCCTGTGTAATGGAAATTAGCACAGTGTTCACATTTAACATAATTACAGTCAGGAGATGCTACATTCATCGTTATTAGGCAGTGAGAGATTAGTTCAGGGAATTATGGGAAGATTTCCTGGCTTCCTGCACATTCCCAACAAACAATAGCAAACAAACGGAGAGGAGTAGAGAACTCATGCCTTTATTGTTCATTGTTCATGAGTAACTCAACAGTTGTGCCAAGATTGTCAATGTTTTTGTTTGTTTTTTAATCTCTCTCACTGGAAAAAGTTAAAAGTGAAAATGAAAAGGAGTGTAGCCACGCAGCTCAACTCCATTTCCATCTGGCATCTGCACTACAGATCTGTCGGGGGACCGCTGCAACACTTCAGCTTCGTATGATTCATCATTGGGCTCTCTGAATGTTCCCTGCTTTTCAACAGCGGTACCACACCTACATGACCTAATAGCTCTTTTCACAATATGGCTCAGATTGTTCACATTGTGTGAGTTTCTCCTTTTCAACAGCAGTTACATTAGATGTGTAGTGTGGGTGTGTTGTGTAAAATAGGAACAGTAAAATGCAAGGCTTTTTATACTGGTTTATCCAAGTATGGAAAATGAATGTGATCATTTCCGGGTCTTTAAATCTTGGGAATAAACTGCTGAAAACTTATTATATGTGTAGTACAAATATTTCACATTTTAATTTGTATTACTTTACACTAGACTGAAATATCACATCTTTTAAAGTTCCTCAGGCATGATTAGAATACAAAAATATTAACAATTCTTTGTAATGTAAAATTCAGGAAATTAAGAATACATTTGATGGGAAATGGAAAGTGTGTTGGAACACTGGATTTCGACCAGAAGTGCTTGAATTTTCTCCGTTTTCTGGTGCACATGAAGACGCATTGATTCATCATGTGATCTGGTCCTCTTCAGTCCACTTGCAACATATCTACTCTTGTATTGTACTACTCATTGTCTCTGAGCTCAGCAATGGAACATTGAACATTAAAAAAATTGGAGACATTACCATTAAAATGATATCCATTCTTCAAAAAAAAAATTGAATGTGGTCTTTTTATCACAGCACTGCCTAGGCTTAATGGGGCATTTGATGAGATCTGATGCATGTTGCTGTAATTGTGAAAAAATTTAATTATGAAAAAGACTAGAAGATTCAAAGTATCCTGTAATAAGAATATCGGATCCAATTCTTTTATAATTTAAAGAAAACATTTACCTGACCTTGGAGACTGGAGCCTCCAGCATATGGTAAATGAGCACTGGAGTTTCAGCTGCTAAATGTAGTCAAACTGCTGACTTTAGTTTAATCCCCCCAAGTAATTTTTTTCTCTTTGGAGCAACAACAAGCAACAGATTACCTCATGATTCAGAGGCAGCTGAAACACTTTTCAGGCAGTACCTTGTCTTTTTTTTTTCACAAGTAATGGCACGAGAGGCATTATGAATATGATGATTATAATTGATGTTATTTGTGGGCGCGTCATTATAAGGAACAGCAATTTCCTGAAGATGTAGATAAATGGAGCAGGGTTATGTTTTTTCCTGAGCAGGAAGTATGTGGATTTTATGACAAATGGGTACTGCAGGTGTAACTTGGTGACAATTTGAAGCACAATTTGAACTCATGCTTCAAGTGAATGTCTGTGATAATGTTTTTGTGGCAAAGCTCACAGTCAGGGGCTCAGAGGTTGGCTGTTCAAAAAGGTCAAAATCATTAAGTCTGAGGATTTAGTTTGCTCCAAAATGCACTTGAGTTCCCGTGAGAAATGCCAAGTAAACAATATTGTGGTTACTGCTTGTAGTACTGTGGCCTTTTATTCCATTACTGACCATTCCTCAAATCCTTAAATTTTGTCTAAAATGCTCAATTTAAATTGAGAGAATTTATAGTCCAGCACTGCCACTTAAATGCATATCGTTAACTATCAATCAAGACCCTAATTCATTCTTATTCAGTGTAATGGCCAGTGATTTGACTATGTAAATATAGATATTAAAGCTGTAATGGATGAAGCAACACTCACGGTGCTAATCAGCAGATTAGCATTTTGCTTCCATCTCTTCCATCATATATAAACAGTAATCATGATGAAAACACAAAGGACCCATGTATAAACAAAGTGATGTAGTGCTGCTGCCATCTGTTGGCGAGCTACATGAACGGAAAAAGAATCCCAAATTTCAGCACAATGCCAGCTTATGCTGAGGGATTTTAAATACTGTTGCATAAGAAAGCTTTAAAAGGGGGATAGTTTCTCACTGAAAGCGTCTTCCTTCCAATAGACACTATATGTCCAAAAGTATGTGGACATCTGAGCTTTACACCCATATGTAATTGTTCAGCATGTCATTCAAAAACCATTTCTTTATGCACCTGGCTTTGCGCACGGAGGCACTGTCATGTTGAAACAGGAGAGTGTCTTCCCCAAACTGTTGCCATAAAGTTGGAAGCACAACATAGTATGAAAATATCATTGTATGAGGCAGCATTTCCCTGAATAGGAACTAAAGGGCCTTGCCCAAACCATAGGGCGTCCACACACTTTCAGCTATATAGTGTCTGAAGTCTTGTAACGGATAAAAGACGAGCTGTGGTTCTGTACAATATTCTGAAACAACATCTTGCAAAAAGCAAACAGGCATTCATCTAAATCTATAAATGAGCCGACAACACAGGCAGATAAGGCAGAAAAGAATCCAGATGCAATCATGTAGTACCTGTGAAACATCTCAGTTTATTTGACTGTAAAAAATAAAATAAAATAAAGCATAGTGTTTGGCATGACAACAAAAACAACCCACAGTTTTGTCTCTGAAGCTGTTTTTGTCACAGACGCTGCCTCACCTCGCTATCAGGTTCATCATGAGGATCCTCAGCTGTAGAAATAAAAAGGAGGTGAACATCTCAAACTCTTCAAACCTAAGAAATTGTCCAATCAGGCACCTCATAGCTACACTCCTCTCTAATTTGTGCCTTCTCTCCAACCCCTTGTGTGTTAATGGCACATTCCTGCACAATAAGCAGTAAAAAGAAAAAAAGAAAAAAAGGGGGTGGGGGTTGTAGAATGGCACTGCATTCAGTGAGTCAAATAGGATGACACTTAAAGTTTTAGTAGTGGTGTGTGAAGAGAATGGTTGCAGCAGTACAGTGTGTTAACAAAACCACCAGAGTAGACCAGTGCAATCTTATTTTCATCCACCACACTCAAAGCAAACATTTGGACTAAGTGCCAAGTTTCTCTTTTCCTTTTTAAACAGGAAACTAAAAGGAATTAAATTAATTAATAAAATACCAAACTCATCAATGAATTGATCCTACAAACAAGTATTGCCTGTGTAGCAAAACGCTGATATATATTTTTCCTCTGTGTCATAGCGCTCCATTGTTAACTATTACAACATGTCAGTGAGCCACACCGTTGCACTGGGTGACATGTTCCACCAGTACCATAAACATGGACAGAGAGCCTGAGTGTGCCTCTGGAATCATTATAACTTTTACCTTGTTTAATTAAAATCAATTAATGAATTGATCAATTTTAAAAAGCCATTATAACTTGTTTAATTATATTTGCATGTAAATGATGCATTCTAAAACTTCAAATTTGCTGATTTGTAATCTATTTAATTAATCTATTTCCTAATTCTGACTTTAAATGATCAATCAGTAATTAAATTTTTAAATGGAACCACATAATTATTTTTAAAATGCTCTTGAATGTAACTTTTTGTAATTCCATTTATTGATGTGACTGCCTGACATATTACATCTAGCAATACATTTGTTTCCTGCTTTAACATTTACAGTTTCCATTTCGGGATCAATTGAATTTAAAGATGTGTAAGCAGTGGGCCACCTAAAAACGAATGGACGTCCAAGCCACGAAGCAGCAGCAGGAGATTGGGCAGACTTCTACCAACCCATTGCAGCTGGCCAATCAGAGCTCCAGCAGGTGCTCTGTGGGTTTTAGTTATCTTTTTAATATTTAATTATCTTTTCATTATTTACTCAAGAGTTTTTTACGCATCATTTCAATTCAAATTTAATTACCGTAATTCATTTCTAACAACTACTTAACATTTATTAATAGATTCTTTTTAAACACGGTAAAAGTCTATAATTATTCCAGTGGCACATACACTGAAGTTCCTTTTGAGTAAATCCTGAACACAACGTCTTGGTGCAGTAAATACTCAGTAGTGTAGTGTACCAAATGTGTGTTAAATACACAAATAGTACAAATAAATGCTATATGCGTGTGTTTACAGTGGTTTAAAGGTTTATGTCTTCACAAGGAACAAATAGGCTGGGGCTGAGGGCGCAGTGTGTGTAGCAGCAGAGTAGGGAAGTCAGAAAGAGGGGGAGATGGACTAACATTACTGATTTTGGTCTTTTCATAAGATTTGTTGACAACAGCAAAAGACATTGAATAATGCTAGCTATCTCAAGTTTGCTATATTCCTCAATATTCTCAGGTAAAACCTTGGCACTCTGTCCAGACATTTACTGATTACTGTACTCTGTGACTCAGCCAAGACAAACAGAACCAGCTGTAATGTTTGGTAATAACATCACTAAAAAAAAAAAAAAAAAAATCACCAAAATCTATGAAACAGTTTGTCTGATGACATGCTGAGTAATACTGTAATACTGACGAAAACTGCTTTGATAAAAAAAAAGAAGAAAAAAATGCAGTTAAAAGGGCACATTTCCACACGGGCATCGTCTATCCCTGTCCACAGGATGAGCATCATCACCGTCGTTAGTATATAGTTCATATTAAAAGGCCTCGTCGGAGATCATTGGACATTCATTGGGTCGTACCATCTGATTGAGCAATTAAGAGGGGGGTGTGGAGCGATGCAGGAAGGAGTGGATGGCTGAAAGCACTGGAGTGCAAAAAGACAGATGCATTCCTGTCCTCTAGTCTGTCATTAAAAAAAAAAAAACAAACAAAAAAACCCCACACTTACTCGGTCTCACGCTTCGGAAATCATCAGAAGCGCCATGTCAATCAGAAAATGGTTGACTTCCTGCAGATCGAAAACGCTCAATTCGGTGAAAAGAGCAAGAAGAACGGGCACTCGGGGGCATCGATCTGCTGAGGCTAAATGGTACATCAGCTGTGGCGCTACGCTAAGACCAGGCAACATCAGTGAGGACTTCTGAAATCCCAACATGAGCGTGATACAGTATGTACATCTGAATACACATTGCTGTTTATAGATAGCTCTCTAATATATTAATGTACAAAATATAGAATCTTAAAATATCTGATAGGGTTTGGGTTCTGAAGTCAAAATACAAAATGTCGAAGATTAGAAAAAGCTCTTCATTGACATCCTCTGTGTTTTGTGTGTGTATATGCTGTTGATACTGTAGTGTATAGAATGTATACGTCTGACTGGGAAGCTTTCTATAAACACTGTGGAGTGTTTTCTCTCTGTTCTTATAAAACAGTCCGAACTGTCTCTGAGGGACCCTCTCACTTGTAAGATGCACTCTTCAGCTACTTACTACTTACTCCATCAATCTGTTAATTACTGATGTGATCGGATATTGATACAAGGACGGATAGTGCTGTGGTGCTGGCTGAGTGTCCAGAGATTTGTACCTGTATCACGACAACATGGACAAAATGTGTTTTACACACAGTACATAAAATCATATACATACACATAAAACTGTCTGCGTTTTACATGTACATACATACTTCAGCAGGAGAAAGGCAGAGAGAAAAAGAGGAAGGGACGTAGTTCATGTCCTCCTGCAGGTTTGTCCGAAACCATCGGAAAATCAGGCCGATTGAAGCAAACAAAATTTCTTCCAGAATGTTCTTCCTTTAGGACCTAGACTCGCATAGCTCGCAGAGTCTTTACGCACTGATCTTTGGTCTCAATGGCAGATTCAGGCTAGCTAGGCCTCTCCCACTCATAGTGTCCTCTGCAGGCTGATCTTCAGGAGGAATTCTCTCATCCTTGCCAATTGTGGCCTCAGTAGGTTTAAGGAAGGATTGGCGCTGTGAGAAGGGACGCTTCAGTCAGTCTCAGTCTCCCACCGTAAGCTATCAGAGGTCCATGAGCCTGCTCGTTATGTCAGAGGCAGAGTTAAGGAGCCTACCCCGGTGTGTCTATTTGTCACTTAGTTGGGGTTAACTGCTAGGTGGTCCACCGGTGAGGAAATAGGTCATCATCTCTCCTTTGCCCTTGACTGTGACCACACCTCTGTACTCTAGTGTGTAGTTATAAGAGCTCAGAACCTGGTGCAGGTCTGCGGTCACCTGAGGACAGAGGGAGGAAGGGACAGTGAGTGGCCAGGTTTATTTTATTTCATATTTACCACTTTTCTATGTATTTATTATCATTTTGTCTTTGTTTAGTGAGCATTGATGTGGTGATTTGCATTTTGTCAAAAGATGTCTAGACGTCTGGGTTAAAACTGGGCTAAATTAGTTTGAAAAGTTAGATGTTTTTTAGATGCCTAGGTTTACATAAAACCATTGCTTCAAATGCATTTAAATGACTACATTTCAGTGTGAACCAGGTACACTTATCTACACTTATTCCCTGAAAGGCTGTTGGAACAATGGTTATATGTAACCTTGATGTCTGGAAAACTTCAGTCAAATTTAACCCAGTTTTAACTTAGACATCTAGTCGTCTTTTGACCTGCAAATCACCAAATCAAAGTATAGGTACAGTACGCCTGTTGAGCTAAATCTGCATTTTCAATAGTTTTTTTCCCCATTTGATTCTAGGTTAAAAAAAAAAGCTACAAAAATATTGCGCAAGTTAAAAATAATTCAATATTATAATAAATTCTTTTTATTTATACTTCATCTATCATTCTGCGTGATTTACAACAGAAATTAGATACTGTATAAAGTAGCTCTTTTGACTGGTTTTCTCTGCTTATATGGTAATACTGAATATTGTCATCCACAAATAGATGAAATCTCAAAGGTTACATCCTAGTGTTAATGGCGTAATCGTGCTGTTGCTTTGTCACTTGCATTTTCATTAGGAAGCAGTGGTTCATATTCGCTCTTGTGTAAATGGTTTTTCAGAAGGTGCAGTGGAGAAGAAATGACATGAAATTAAAGGGTTCCATCTGTGTTCATAGTAGCTTTGAGTTATTGAGCTTTAATGATTTCACATCTGATAGAGCAAAACCAATATGGCCATTTTTAATTAACATTCTTCATTAACTTGAATAGACTCTTTCTAAATCCAGCCATCAGCCATGTCTGAAAGGCAGTTTTGCAGAGCTTATGCACATGAGATGAATTTCAAATTTTTGACCAAAAAAAGATTGGAGCTTATTCCAAGATGGCAAAAGTGTTTTGTCCTGAGCTCTGCAAATGCTATTTTAATGAGTCATTTTAGTCTTAACATTCATTTTCTCCTAAACTAAGTGAATATTCTGTCAGTAGGCCTGAGATTGTTCCACTTGTTTTTAATGTTTTTGACTCATTTCAGACAAGAAACTAAAGGACAAGACAAACTAATATTGAGAGAATTCAATTTTGCATTACTAATAAAGGCTGATTTTCAGTGACAATTCTTTATTTTATAGCTCTTTACTAAGTGAAATGACATGTTAAGAGAATATTTTGGCAGTGCAGTGTCACACTTCACTTCACCTGGATTCTCTCCGGTACACCTGTGCTGTCCATACGACTCGCCACGTTCACTGTGTTCCCCCAGATGTCGTACTGAGGCTTCCTGGCCCCGATCACCCCGGCAACTACAGGGCCAATGTTAAGACCTAAGAGAGGAAACAAAGTACTTAAATACTACCACACCAGCTGGACTTGGGCAAAACTATATTTATTGTGTCAGGTGCCTTTATATTTTGGAAGCAGTGTTTAGATATACTGTATATCAGTTTGGAAATGATCTCTTCAGTTCCAATTTGGCAACTTAGTGTTAGTCTTCCTCTTCTGAGAGTAACAGTTGCCTTTGTTTGAGTTCCAGTCAATAACAATCTCGCTCTATCTGCATCCCTGGTAGATGTACAAAATCCCTGAGCAACAGTAGCACCCGTCTTTCTTTTCTGAAGCTCACCTATTTTCATCTTGAAGTTGTTAAAGGAGTGTTCGTTGATGTATTTCATTTGGTCCATCAGCCTCATGGCGTAGTCAGCCAGGGCACGGATGTGCGAGCGCCCGGCCTTGTCATATGTGGAGTCGTTGAGGCCGGAGGCCGCCATGTAGGTGGAGCCGATGGTCTTGATCTTCTCCAGCTGACGGAACTGTTCCTCACTGATGATCTAAAGGTGGCAGGAGAAGGAAAGTTGAATCTATAAAGTTCTATATTTAGCAGGGTTTGGGTTCAGGTTCATTGGATCCAAATCCAAGTTGATAAGATAACCGTATTCTTTAAGCTCTGAGTCTAACAAATCTCCTGTTGATTTTTTTTTAAATTTCCTCTGTATGTTTTAGTAGCAAAGAGCAATTATCAAAACATTTAAAGAGTCTTAGAGTTTTAGTTCTAAAACCTGCATTTAATCAATATTTTTGCTATTCATATCACTAGGTCTAATGTTGATACTGCAGAAAGGATGGAGACTATCTGGTGAACACAGTGGAGCATCTAGCGGCTAAAGAGCCAGACAGTTTTCTCAGGAGTTGGTGGAGACCAAACCAGAGATAAAGGGAGTGTGAATATGGGACTTACATTCATCAGGGGGTAACAAACATGTCTACTTGATGCGTAAATAAACTTTTACATATGCCTTCATAAGTCTCTTTTTACAAGCATTAAGTGAGTGAAATCAGACAGAAAGAAACCTACTCCTCGTTTTACGGGGAAATATCAGTCTCGTAAAACACCACTGACACCAGTAGATCCCACAGATTTACATCTTTACTCAGACGCAACTTCCAGCTGGATATGTTAAAAACTCACCTCATCAAAGTCAGCGATGATCTCGTTGAGCAGCCGCAGACACTCCACTCCCTCATTGTTGGCCTCCAGCTCCACGTAGAACTCTGAGAAGTTGCTGATGGAGGCGAACATGACTGCCACGCACTCACAGGACTGGTAGTAGAGCTCGTCGTTACGCCGTTCACGCTGCAGGAAATGGGCGGCCACATCCTTGGGCAGGATGTTGTGGAGCAGACGTCGGTTGTAGGCCTGCAGCTCCTCCATCTCCTCCTTCTCCTCTGTGGCCTGTGGGGGGTTCAATACAGAAATAGACAGGATGTTCTTAAGGTAAATAAAATTTAAAAAAAAACACATGGGGCAAATACAGTTGAGTATCCGGAGTGAAATATCTCAAGTATTATTTGATGGATTGCATTCATGGTCCCAAGACGATGAATCCTAATGATTTTGGTGATCACCTGACTTTTCATGTAGCGCCACCACCATTTTGACATCTTTGAGATGGATTGGAACAGAATTTAGTACAGACATTTAAGGTTCCAAGAGGATATGATAATGGGATATACTGTCAAGTAGGGCTGCACAATGACTACTGCAATTACTACTGCTGACATCGTTATTTCTATTTATGGATACTCTGACACCACCCTCTGTGCAATTTTTACATTTATTTATTTCACCACGACTGCTAAGGATAAAAAACAAACTTTGGACTTAAACGTTTATCCTCCTTACAATTTGGTTTTCTTTACAAAGAGCATTACAGCCTCACACAGAGTGGGTATAGACTCTTAGACCGAGATTACTAACCGTCAGTGACAGCAGTGAGCTGAAAAATAAAGACCCCTTCAGCAGCTCAAAGTTTTTAGGTAAATAAATAACTTGTTTATCCCCTCGATTGCTTCAGTACCTCCATGAGATGTCAAAGAACCCTGGAGCATCCCTTAATACATTTTCTTATTATTGAATTAATACTTCACTGACAATCATTTGAGTGAACACTCTCCTCCTGTAGGCCTGAAAGGTGGCTCCGAAATGTTTTTAGCTTGTTCCTTCTCTGAGAACAGCAGTAGCCCATTTGGCCACAGAAACGTCTCAGACCACTCCTGCAGCATAATCCACTTCTCTGCCTTCAATCCATATGTTCAGTACATTCCAAACACTTCTTCACAACAAGGCTAGATACACTACTTCGGTGTCACACTATTTAGCAATTTATTGGTGAAGTGATAATTGTTGCAGCTGCCATCCTCCATGAGGAAATGCCGAATGCCGAAAGTTAGTCACGGTTCTGATAAGGCCAGCATCCTTTACTTGTTGATTGACAACCAAGGCATTTCTATCTTAACCCTAAAATGTAATGATTTACATTGTGGCAATCTGCATTTTGTCCCCAAAATGGAGTAATACACTTCCACACACGCGCAAGCACACACACGCACACACACCAACCTGTAGCTTCCAGAGGAAGTCCAGCCTGGCCGTGGACTCCACCTGCTGGGCGTGAAGGTAGAGGGCAAGAACGAAGACGGTGATGACCACTGGGGTCATGATCTTCAGAGGAACCTTGGAGTCCACCACACAGCTGGAGGTCAGCGCACACACACACACACACATTAGGTTTTTTAGATGTTTTATGCTAAGTACTGAACTACATAACGTACAGGTGTTAGGGTACATAAAGTTATACTGTATGGGTGTAAAAATGTACTTTGCAGGAACACTGTGACACAAGAACAAGCTGTCCTCTAAATCTTGCCTCATTAGCGCTAGCATCTGTTGCCAGCAGGTCATTATAGTTACATTTGTGCCAGTACAGTGATAATGATGCTGTTAGCTTAATCAGATGACAGGTGATGCTTTGTCTCACCTTGTTTCATTCATGTGCTCGCTGTGAGGGGAGGAACAGAGAAGAGCCAATCAGCGGTTAGAACATCTGCACATGGCCAAAGATTTAAACATTACAGGCGGAACAACACACACACATACAGCAGTAATAAAGTGACTCACAAAACGTTGATGGCGTTGGCCATCACCAGCAGGTCCTGGTTGTCGAAGAGGCTCACTTTGGGCACCTCCATGATGAGGAGGTAAAGCAGCTCGATGAAGAGCATGAGGAAGAGTTTACCAATGCTGCTGACCTGCAGGAAGACGGAGCTGGCCAGCAGGCTCAGCAGCACACAGCACGAGAAGTACTGAGGGAGAGAGAGGACGTTAGGAAAGGTACATTTGTTTTTACGTTTGGTAGTCTAGCTTTATATTCTGTAACACACAGTTCTGACTAAATGAGTCAAATCCAGAGGTATTATAAAACACCCGATAAACCCACAATTTCGACCACTTAACTGTTCATTTAAACATTACTGTGCAAACCAAATAACATTTATACCTGCAATTACCCTCACTTAGCATCCATTTGTCCTGCTACTGTTCAGCATTGTATCACTTGTATCACATTGGAATCTTAAAATATACAAACACAAGTGCTTCACTATAACGGATTGAACATTTTTGTTGTTTTTATTGCAATGGCGTATTGTTCTAAAAGCAACAAGGTACTTGAGGTATTACTTTATAGCCACACTGTGTTGTTTCTTGCCTGATGTTCAAAACAATTGCCTCATTTTACCCATGAATTTGACTGCTTGACTGGTAGAATATGCAGCATATTTTGGCACAATGCCATGCAAGCTGATTTGATTACACCACTGGATACAGCAGGAAGCTACATCTATGATTAGAGAATGTAAAAGTTAAATTTCTTGATCTGTTCTGCTGGCATTTTATGCTTCTGTGCCACACTTGCAGCAGCACTAAAGTCTTCTCTGGTGAATGAGGCTGCCTAAACATTTGTAACAGATATATTTGATCAGCATAATTTGTCACATATATATATACACACACACCGGTGATTTTTCCTGCAGAAATGCTTAAAACGTATTGGCTTTACTGCTTCAGACAAATTTGTTGCTCATCTGAGTTGAACTTTTTAAAAGCCACAGTTTCCACCAACTGCAGTAAACTTGGATCTGTTTTGCTTCGTTTGCCTCCTTACTCTTGGTTGCATCTGTTCATGGTACCTCTAAATTTGCCTGTTGTTGAAATAAACCATAGGATAAACTATGTTCTTTTTCTTGCCCTATAAAGGTATTTTTAATCAGAAATCACACTATGCAAGCAAAACACACACACACACACACACACACACACACACACAGAACAAAGGCACACCTGTACCTCAGGAAAGCTGCAGATGAGGGCGTCGTCTCCACAGGGGCTGTGTTGTGTGTCCAGGCTGTAGTTGAGGAGGCGGGCGTGGCAGATGTTCACACTGTCCAGGCTGATGTTAAGCTCCACCTTGATGCAGCTCCGCAGGTCGCTGCTGCTGCAGGTGAACTGAACAAGGTCAAAGGTCAGAAAGGACATGTCAGAGGAGAATCAGAATAATCAAAATATGTTTTTATGAAATGTGAGTTGTTTTTCAGTAAGATTACAAAATGCTGAGTGCTTTTAAAATTGTCTTATGAGGAGAAAATTATTACTCTTTTGGGAATTCTGTTGAGTGAGAACTCACAATATTGATGAAAGCAGAAAGAAAGACGATGATGATGGTGAAGACGCCCACCAGAGTGCTGTTCAGTCTGGACTGCACTATCCTCTTAGAAAGAGTCTGCAGAGGGACTGGGAAGAGCTGGGAGCACGGGAAAAACAAGAGGACAGACAGAGCGACGGAGTGAGTGATGGGTACAGAGGGTAAGATAGAAAAGCAAGAGAAGAATTCAGTCAATGAATATTTATTTTCATTTGCTTTGATTTATTTTTCACCTAACGTTGCTAATTTTCACTAAATACATAAATCCCTAAATACATCAGTTTCTACGTTACCATTGGTAACTGACAGCAAAAATCCTCTCTGCAAGTTCAGTAGATGTACAAGTGGAAGAGATTTTTTTTCCTCCAAAACAGAACTATGACTCATCAGTGAAAACCACCAACAGCAGCTCCACTTTTCTCTTTATAAATCTCTTACGTTCCTCATGACCTGTCAGCAGGCGGTGAAAGCAGGAAATGGATAGAAACAAGGGCAAATTCGCAATAGCTGTGGCCATGTACGCACATGCATCCACACGTTCATGTATTCACACCCACACACAACCTCACAAACACTTGACCTCCATGGCAAATTTCAGCCTCCTAGGGTAAAAACTGTGGCCGCCAAAGGGTGGGGAAAAGTTTGTGGACCAACCGTCCGTCCGAACGAATGAATGACGAACAACCGACAGAGTGAGCTGTAGAGCTGCTGGTCGCAGCTAAAAAGCCTCCTGAGGTTTGTCAGGTGAGATCTGCTCTTTGGTGTCATCACCCTGTCATCAGACTGTTAACAGTCTATAAGAGTGAGACAAAGTGAGAGACAAAAATTCATAGTACAAAATTGAACAAAGGTACACTCTGACCTGCAAGTCTTCTGGATCCGACAGAGAGATCACACCAAAATAAACGCATTCTTGAATTTGTCAGTCATACCACCTTCTATTGAAGTGAATGGGAGACGGAGCAATTATTCTCAGATCCTCACACTAATGTGACGGCACCCTTAAAGTCAAAACTGGTGTGAAGTGAATAGCTCTGTAATGTACTGTGTTACAAATACCAGAAGCATAATGTCAATAATGGCCTACAATGGACCGATCATCTCAGCTGATACTATAGATACACACCGAAATACTCACAAAAACTTGACAGACTGGCATACACAAATCTCACATCCAAAATGGGCTCTGTTTATTTAGGAGAAGGGAGTGATGTGTATTTTTAAATCACAATCTCTATATGATATTTTTAAAGTTGTAGTTTTCAAAGTGGAGTCGAATGGTGACATCTGAACTTTGCATAAAGGAATTTAGTTAAAAACTTCACATCTGAAAGGACTTGCTATGAGGTCAAGAGCAGATTATGTTTAAATTTCTAGAACCGCAGCCTGATAAGACATTGAACAGATTTGTCTCTGTGATGTCTGATACTGAAGTTCCATATAAACATAGAACCACTCCGTCTCTGCTCGATGATTTTTTAGATAAATATTCTACAAAACTGCATCCTTGTAAAATCACTTCTATCTCTTATCACTCAAGAAAAGACTAATGTGTTAGATCTGCACGAGGCGTCAAGTTCATTTGGCAATTTCATTCATCACAAGCAGAGACTACTCACCCCAAAACAGCAGTACACAGTTGAGACAAACATGACAGCCGTCAGGATAATGAGACAGGTGATGAAGAAGCCGATCATCAGACTGGAGCTGCAGACGACACAGTTAGGATGTCATTACATATAATGTTTATTTCTGGCTGCATTTTATGGTTTACTGTTTGTTTCTCTAATACACTGTCTGTGTTATGGTTTCAAAGGTAATACTGTGGGCAGCAACATCTGCTTCTCTTTATTGTCTTTGACCTTGTGTCAGTATAAATAATATGGAAGTAGGCATTATGTGTGTGTGGGCATGACTGGAAATGATAATAGCAGACTAGACCACAGTAAGCAGAGGAGAGAAAGTGTGACTACAGTGAAAATGATTAAAACAGATTAAACAGCGAGAGAGAAGAGGTGGTGAGGGGACGAGGAAGGAGAGTGTCTGAGGATGGCTGAGAGGTAAAGACAGGAATAAAAGACAAAAGGGGAGTGGTGAGATGAGAGGATCAAGGAGAAAGGTTAATAAAGAGACAGGCTAAAGAAGATCAATAATGAGAGATGGGCAGGGAGAAAAGTCTGAGTGCAGGAGAGATAAAAAAAATAGAGGAGGGTTTGCCTCGAGACAAATTCTGCCACAGCTTTTTGAATCTGGCTGCGGCTCGGCTGCAATTACACTGATTTTGATTTAATATTCTCTTTTATAACTCATCTATTCAGCTTTTTGTGTTATGAAAATGACTTCTTCGTTTTTTTATAATTCTGGTTGTATGGCTACAGACGACTTGCAATAGATACTGTAAGGACCAAAGCAATGTGCAGGATTTGTGAGACTGCAAAGATTAAAGGCAAACACCGAACGCTTGGAAAGACTGGCCACAGCTGACGTGTTAAAGAGAATGTCATTCATTTTTAATATAAGACTAACATAAGTCGTAGCACTTTCTACTAAGACATTGTTTATAAAGGATATTTGACTACCTTATTATGTAACTAATGGATTTATCAGTGTTAATAAACATTTATTAATGCTTAATAGGTTAGTTATAAGAAATTATTAAGGAAAATCTTTGGATTGCCAGATTGTAAAAAATCCCTTTAAGGGGCGTTTATCCTCCTCCAGCATAACTTTTATTTATTTATTGCTTTTAATCCAGCAAGGTCTTTTAGAGATTAGGAGTTTCACCCATCATTCCTACTGTAATAATAACATTGTATAGTGATTGCATCAAAGTACAAGTGGTGAGCTGATCAGACAGGTTGTAAACAAATCCCTTTTATCTGTTCATCCCTTTTCCCTTGTAAACATCCATCAAAGTTCACAAATTGACTTTCAGTTTCAACTTTGGCCTACTATACTTACCGTATATGCATACACACAGTTCAGTTTTACGTCCAAATACAGTGCTTTGGATAATGTGACTTAACTGTCAGCTTGTTTATGACCTGTCTGATTATCTGACTCACAGGAGTGAATTACATGGGTGCTCAAGAATCGGGCAGCCACGAGTAATAGTGAGCTCCGAAGGGGAAACCATAAAGTGTGGTGACCACGATGGGAGAATAGTAATGTTGTCCACTTAAAATAAATAGAGAACTGAACAGTGTCAAAGTAGTGAGTTTTAACTGTGAGCTAAACCAGTGTCCAGCTTTATATTTTTAAACTTTTTTTGGTGACAGTCCCCTACAGGTTTTGACTACATAATGGTTTTGTATAGTGTAAAGCACATCATCATCTTGCAAAATGACTGTTTGACTTAACTGGCGCTGCAGCTAGTATATAGCAGTTTGTACGCTTTATAAATACATTCACATTTCAGGCCCCCAGGGAAAAAAATTAATTCTGCATCTATGATCTGACTATTCGTGTGTCTTGCCCTATTTGACTTTTTGGTAGCAATGTAGCAATATTACCAGATCTCATCAATTACTAAAGTGAGTATGATGTTTTCATAACCGATAGAAATGATGGTCAAAACCACAAAAGACTTGTGGTAAAGCAGAATTATACTTTAATTCATCAGGACGAACCCCTTCAATGAATTGTTAAACCACCAACTAACTTATTACAGATGTATAAAGCAATAATAAATTATTTATTTATTTATTTATTTATTGTACCATTGATACAAAATATAAACCTAAAAAAGTAATGAGAACAAAACAACAAAATCATTATACATGTCTCCCTGGTTGACCAATTTAACACTTTAATACACATTATTGCTGATGAATAGTGGGCCTCTTGCATTTCCATAATGCAAGAGGCCCACTATTCATCTGTACAGGTGCCTTATGTTTTAGTGATACACGTTTATGTTTTGTTATTATATGGTTTACAGAGTCATACATTTTAAATGTATAATTAAAACTTAATTGATTCTGGCTGCATTGTCCAAACTGTTTCCTGTCTACAGTCCTGCAGCCTCTTCATCTCCTGTGCAGTGATTTTTAGCTGTGAACTGTCTCACCTGCTACACTCACTTTCTATGTAAATGAAAAATTGTAATATTACATGTACATTTTACCAATCCACTACAAAACACCCAGCCTCTGCCATTTATCATTTAATATTTAATTGGAGTTGTTACAAGTTCTCATTTTCTGACTTTTGAGGTAATACACATTACTCATAATATTGGATGCTAGTGTTAGCATAAAGGGGACACATGGATGATTTTAGCATCTGTCTCTGTTAGGCCTGCTGTTGGTAAAATTACAGTAATGACAGAAGTGTGTGAGATGAGCCAAATTACTGTCATCCCATTTTTTAATCATAAAAATCTGAGATGGTAATGGTGGCATATTTCAGTGAGGGGATGAAGAATAAAACATTTCCTAAAGTCTACTCTGTAGTATTTCAAAGTGTCGACTCACGGTGGCACAATGACGATCTGGATGAAGCAGATGAAGAGGAAGACGAGGGAGGCGCAGGCCACGTAAGCACCGAACCTGGAGTCCACCTGTTTGGAGTACTGCAGGAGGAGAAGAAGAGGAGAAGGAAACAGCATTTTAATATGTGACAACACACTTTTCTTCCTTTCTGTCCCTCTGAAAGCAAACTAAAATAAAAAAAAGGCAAAAATATAAAACAAAAAACTAATTCTGACTTGATTAAGTCAGTTGTTTTGTTAAGTATGTTTTGGATTCAATACTTTCCCACAACGTATACATGTAGCAGAACTGTACTCTTGACATTCAAATCAGACATAAGTCACAAAAACTGGAACTTTACACTTGACATGGACTTGACTGCTGTGAGACTGGACTTTTGACTTTTCTTGTGAATGTTTGGACTGTATTCTTGATGTTTGGCTTTAAACTTGAAATAACTTTTTCCTCACAAAATGTTTCTCAAAATCTGGGATATTTTGTTTATACTCGAGACTTGACTCCTTTGAGATCTGACTTGAGACTAGAAAGCAAAAACTTTAAGGTCACAAGTATCGAGCTGGTAAAATCCCAAAACAATAAAAAAGTAAATAGGACTGGACATGCCTTTCATGCATTGAAAGGCTTGGTCTCAGTTATATAAAAAAAACAAAAAACAGTTAACACACGTTTGAAAGGAAAATGTTCAAATCGCTGTTCTTTCAACGGTCAGCATTCAGACCTGAGAGACCTGAATAACAATTTGCTTACGATGACTTCAGACTTGATTTGGATTCAAGGACGTGAGACTAAAGCCAGAATGATACTGGGTTTTTGAGGCCGATATTGATATTTGAGAGTTAATAAAATATCCAATAAAAATGTAGCAGCTAAAATTTGTTTTATGACACTTTTAATGAGGATTTTTAGAATTTGGTTATTAAAGAACTGGGACCACAATATGTAGTGAGGTCGACAATTTACAGTTGAACCAAAAAACAACAACTTTACAAACGATGTACTGGTGACACTGGTTATACATTGACCAAAATTACTCATATCTTTGGCATTTCAGTACTGTAATTTCTTATTACTACCTGGCCGACATATAAGCCGCAGATAATGATTAACTATATGGTTGCTGTACAGTAAAAACCAAAAAAAAACAAAAAACATTGTCACAGAACTTAAAACAAGGTTGTTTTATTTAATCAAAAATGTACTTTGGAACATGATAGACTTGCCCCATAAGTCTTAAAAACAGCTCTGCATATTGTTGCTGGAATGAAGCGAGCTGTGTATTATTGTTGTTGTCGTCAGGTAGAGAAGTGAGGGTCCAGGCACTGAAGACTGAGACAGAGATGATCTCATCCACAGAAA
This sequence comes from Siniperca chuatsi, assembly GCF_020085105.1. Classification (NCBI taxonomy): domain Eukaryota; kingdom Metazoa; phylum Chordata; class Actinopteri; order Centrarchiformes; family Sinipercidae; genus Siniperca; species Siniperca chuatsi. Next base: position 22,684,032 of record NC_058053.1, read on the forward strand.
GCTGGAGGCTCACAAAAAGTCCCTCTGCTCTAAGTCTTCACTTCTTAACACTTATACCATGACAGGAAGAAAGTAAGTGATTGAAACTTGAAAACAGGACTCAACTCCTTTCCCGTTTTCCCTAAACTCTTTTGCAAAGACCCAAGCACTAACCTTTCTTCTCAGGCTGTCCTTCACTGTCTGAAGCAGTTTACTACCTCTTTCCTTTAGTAGCCATCTCTTCGCCCTTTAAATCCCAGTTCCTCCCTTTTTCTGTTATACTTGGCTTTGACTGACTTCCTCAAGGGACAGAAAAGAGTGAGCAGGAAAGAGCTTTTTGCACAGGGAAGATTGCTTGTCACGGCCAATTATTTGCTGCTATATTGGCAGTGTGTGTCACTATGTGTGTGTGTGTACATCCTAACCTTTTTCTCCAGGTCAGGCTCTCTGAAGGTGAGCAGGAACTTCTTGACGTGTTCGGAGCGCAGGCGGTCGATGCTGCGTGCGTCGATGGCCCGGCCCAGGAACTCGTCCACCTCGTCCTCTGGGTTTAGATTTTCCTGCGTGTTTCTGAAAATGAAATGCCTAAATAACACAAGATGAGACCAGGTGACATTTACATCTTAGGACTACTGAAAAGGCTCTTCAAATTCTACTGCAGCTAAATTTATTCTACTCAGCTTCTGCTAAGAAAAACTCTGAATACCTGCTACAGAGCAGCTGATTTCCGTTTCACAAGGTAGGAAGAACTTCAAATCATCTCTAATTGTTGTATGGTCACCCTAACAACCTACCCTGAGGTGCAGTAACATTTAGCTAATCATATGCAAAGTGAAAAGAAGCAATTGACCTAAAACACCATCACTCTCCTCAATACCAAAAGACTCGGATGAGCCAGTTCATCCTGGACTAATCACAGAATATGCAAAGTGTCACTTACATTGACATTTCTCCAGCCTTGTTGACAAGCACTAATCGGCTGATGGAGATTGCCATGCTACTGTGATCACAGTGATTATGCTAGTGTGTGAGGCTGTATATGCAGAGTTTGACACTAGAAGGCTGTTTTCAAATGCATCTGCTGAAGGAGGAACATTTCTCTGTGCTTAGCCAATCATGGTCCAATATCCAACTTACACAAGTGTAATGTGGAAACTTCAATGCACATAAGCTGAGAATGGACTTTACAGTGAAATAGGAGGCATCTTGTGTTTGATAGTAAAACTTCTGAAATAAAACTGCAGTAACTGATTTTTTTGGCCACTTGGGGGCAGCAGAAACAAGATGTAAAGACAACATTGACATATGATGACTTTTTAAGTTGATATAGCGAACTTGTTAGCAAACAGTTGCTTACTTACACATCCAGCAGATACAGAGCAACGTTATCTTTCATTTGGAGTTGTGTTTCTGGCCACCTGATGAATGTCTCATTTAGCTCTGTTTTTGGTCTCTACCAACTACTGAGGGAAATATCTGGCTCTTTAGCTGCTAAATGCTCCACTATGTTCACCAGCTAGTCTCTACCTGCGTCTGTCTGTTGTTTGGTGCTGAGCAGGTAGTGTACAGTGAGTTTTAGAGCTTTGTCACTGAAAACAACTGCCTGCTGCGGCTGAAAATGATGCTATGAGAGCGGTGAGAGTGAACCAACCAGTGAACAGTGAAGTTACGGGCTGAGCAGCTAAACAATGAGCTGAAACTCGCTACAAACCTCCGTAAAGCTGAGTGGAGCTGCAGATTCAGGTGATAATTCTCTGTTCATCATTACGTGCGACCCCTTTCACATTGTCACATTGTTTTCACATTGTCATTTGATACTTTGCTGTTATAATAATAGGGAGAAGGGATAGATGTAATTTTACGAACTTTTTTGAAGAAAAATCCCAACAGACACAAATTATTATTCAAAGCAGAGTATTTTTCTATGTTTCAGAACATGTCTGGAGGGGATCTTTAAACGTTTTGTCATGTTAGTTTAGATAAGGTGCATTTTTTGGGGGGGAAATTTGGCTTGAACTCTGTGGTGTTGTGGCTACTGTTGAATGTAGAAAAATGGAAAATGTTCAACTTTGGTGCCCTCCAGTGGTTGTTTTAAGCATGCACCTGGGGACACTGCGATGAAGGGCACCAAATTTTTACCAGAATGATCTAATTTTTCTACAAACAAGAAATAATTTGAAAGATATTATAATTAAATAATAATTCTACACATACATAGATTCTACATATAGTGGCTTTAACTGACAGGTTACAATACAAAACAACAAAGAAACAACATTAATAGCACAACATAAATAATATTAATCTTTAAGGCCCATTGTTTTTGTTATTTATCACATTTTTTGCCATAAAATACCCAGACTTCTTACAGGGAGCAGATTGGTTTTAAATCGGTTAAAAAATCTGGGTGAAAGTCCATCTAGATTTTATGTCCCGATGAACCCAAAAGCTGTTGTGTTTCCTGATGCATGACAACACTGATCACCACAGTTTACAATAAATAAGGTTTTCTTGTGATGAGGACAACTAAGAGAATTTTTTAGTAATACAAAGAGAAAAATGGGGAATTATTTGAAAGACAAACATCGGAAATAATAGTCCTATCCACAATGCAGATATCCCTACAGATATTATATAAGTCTTTTAGTTTTAAGTCTTTTTAAGCATTTTAAGCCTTAATTATAGAAAGTAGAGAAATGACAGGAAATGAGTGAGAGAGAGAGATGCAACAAACATCCCAGGCCAGACTGGAACTGGGAACATTGCGGCTCACAGTTGGCCTCTTAACCCCCAAGCTATGGGGGTGCCCCTAAATAAAGTCTTAATCCTTGGCAATTAAGGCCTTAATATAGTGGAAAAGAAGATTTTTGTAGCATCTTAAGAGGCAGTTTCCACTCCTGAATTGTCTGCCTACAGTCGTGGTTAACATTCAGGGTATGATATTGGTCAGAGATTATTTTCTGAGTCACTCTAATCCCTAACTCCTCATAAATGGACTAAATGTGTGCCTGCTGACAACCAGCCTCTGACTGCTCCAGACCACTCAGTTGTACAGACATATTTCCAAACTAAACTGTGATATTGTATCTAGTGATACTTTCTAGTAGAGCATGATAAAAACGCAGCATGTACTTCCTGTCAGCTCCAAAAGCTGTCTGCATAAAAAGTAGGATCTGTGCTGAAGCCCGGAGCAGAGGCTGTCAGCGTGGACGCTCCGGCTCAGTGTGATGTCAGAACAAACTCACAGATACAGAACAGTTTGTTTGGGAGGAGAAGAGTTCTTTGATCACTGACTGACTTTGGGTTAAACATCCCCTCCTCTGTCTTTTTTATATTCTGGATGAGACATTCACTGCACCACTTTATGAACATCTCTATCTGACAGTGGTAGACTTAGGTGATATCATCTTTGAATTTTGACAAAATGATGTAAAGGACTTAAAACTCAGAATGAACTGTATCACAATTACAAACGCTGCTAAAGAGGTGGATCATATTAAGTTGAATGGCAATTAGCAGCAGTTACCGGCTATAAAACCTGCGTGGCAATCATGACTTTCATATCTGGGTTTCCATAGCAACACAAGATGACAAAGTACGTCGTGCCCAAATTTGTGGTTGCATCGGTCACAAAAGCTGCAAAATTACTTTATTTGTCAACACTAATAGTGTCAAAAATCATGACAATACTGCTCATCACACTGAATACTGCTCAGTGAAGCTTAAATGACCCAGATATGAAGTAGTCTTTGCAAAGTGATTCTTTTCTTTTAAAGCCCCTGAAAACTTGGTTTCTAATCTTAAGTATTTCTCTCTAAGGGCGGGTTCACACCAGTCTTGTTTAGTCCGGTTGAACCGAACCCTGAAGCGTTCACCCCCTTAGTGCGGTTCATTTGGGTCGGTGTGAATGCCGGACTCGAACTAGCGGGCCAAACAACCGCTCTCTGGTCCGCCTCGAAGGGGTGGTCTCGGACCGCTGTCAAGTGAACTCTGGAGTGGTTCGAAATTGAAACAATGTATCATCCTCGCATTGGTTCGATTCAGAGACTGGACCTTTATGTGTGAACCCACCCTAACATTAAATATTCATGACAAGCAACAATAAAAGTTGGTTCAGAAAAGCATCCTTACATATTCATTAAGATTTAACCACTCACAGACTCAGCTGGACTATGCTTCTTGAAAAAACAAGTTTACAGGGGCTTTAGGATAATGATTCTGGGCCTTCGCAATATCGATTGAATTACTTTTTCATCAGGTGTTTATGTTATTTTGTCTACCCTGTGTTTTCCTGGAGTGCTTGATGTTTTGATGTTTATCAGGTGAGCTTATACAAGCCTGCAGACCTGACTTCTGAAAGGACTTAACAGACTCTGCTACATCAGGAAAGAGAGACAATTTTTTTTTAGTATTTGTATTAAAAATGTATCTGCAAGAATTTCAAAGCTGAACTAAAAATCTGCAGGTGCATTTTGTACAGTACAGGCATTATAGCATCCTCTAGGTGCTCAGTAGCCAGGTGCACAATGATTTGATGTTACCATCTGTGCTTTGTTTATGCTTGTAAGCAAATGGAGTGTTTACATCAGCCATAAGCAGCAACCGCATTAAGTCTCTCATAACATTTCATTACTACTGATGTTAATGTGTTTTCCACTAATGTTTTTTTAGTAGCATTAGTGTATGTGAGTTCACAAAGTAAGCTCACAGCAAATGTACTTTGTAAAGAAAACAAAGGTGTCGTCAGATCCTGTGGACTTGTTCATACAGTTTAAATTCTCCTTCAGTGTAATCTGATCTAAGATTGATCTCTAACCGGAATGACATTAACAGTGCCAATTACATTTCCTTTCAGGGCTCATGTTTGTTATTGATTTCAGCGTGGCCCGTTGATTCTTCTTTTTCAGTTCTTTTTTCATGATCTCTGCCTTCTGTAAGAGCAAGTCCAGATGCATGGCAAACAGACAAAAGGATAACAGAGCAGGATGAGAGGGAAGACACAATAATGTTGAGATACAGTCACTACTCACTTGTCTTTGGGGTCTTCAAAGCCCTGCGGGACAGAAAAGAAAAAAAAAAAGACAATTAGATGTAAATGACAACTTCTAGTGTTCAGTCAGTCTGACAGCAACACCGGGGAACTATTTTTTACCCTTTTCGAACCAGACTGAGCTCACTTTTTCACTTTAACCCTAATTATCCCATTAACAAAACTACTGACAGTAGATCCACACTGACACTGTATTGTAGTAAACACTACAGCACACTATATACAGAATATTACAGGAAACCATCAAAGAAAGCCTGAGATGCCGATTCTATTTTCTTAAAGCGGTGCTATTTTGCAGTTCTGATTTAAGTAGCTTTACTAATCTTACTGGATGAAACATTTCATTTCTTAATGAAATGTTACTGTGGCCTCAGTATGCAGCTGTAATATGAAGGGAAACAGATTTAAAAATATGATCAGGACATCTCTACTTTGAACTGAGCTCTGTGACTTTCCATTAAGAAATGTTATCTTCATAAAGAGGCTTTGGGGCCCCCTGACCCCGTGCCTGTGCCCGGTAGACCTGTTCAGTAATCCATGTCCACATCTAACTGTATTACAATGAAGCGAGCTAATGCATCTCTCTGCCTCCCTCTTCTGGATAAACACATTAAAGTCAATGCTGAAGGAGCACAGCTGGCTTCTACATGGAAAGCTTAATCTGTGGATTATTTTCTTGATGAATCAATCTATAAAAATGTCAGAAAATAGTAAAAAGTTTAAATTTCTTAGAGTCCAAGGTGATGTCTTCAAATACCTTGTTTTAGTTGGTCAGACAACTAAAACATTTGTTCGATTATCAAGAGTTATTAGCCGAGTAGAAACTAAAATACAGACATTCCTGCCTATTCCACTCTTTTCATCTTTTTCAACATATGAGAGCAGTTGAAGTTAAGTTATTAAGTTATTGGTGATGAAGCCAATAAGTTAAGTTATTCACAGTCCACGGCTCAGCTCCATCTATGGATAGACAGAACAAGAGAGAATACCCATCCATAACACCCCTCCCTCCCTCCCATTTATATAAAAATTCTCTCTCATGCCCTCTGTGCGTCTTTGACTCCACACTCTCTCCAACTCTGTCTCTACAACTTGCTTTATCTTCAGAGCTTGCCGGGTGATTAATGAGCAGTACAGAGATAGAGAGAGAGTGATAGGCAGGAGGAAAATAGAGGGTGAGGGTGAAGAAAGGCTGAACTGTGGCAAATAAAGTTGATGTGAGAAGCGTTAATGTTTCTGCAAACTTTGAAAGAGCTCTGTGAGTCAGAGCGTAAAGAACACACAGACACTTTGGTGACATGCTTGTCTGATCGAAGAAAAAACACCACAGCCGCTGACATGATGTCAGGACTAGTAATTGAAAGTACTCAGCCAGGACGACAGGAGATAAGCCTGTGTTGTGAGTATTTTTATGCTGAGCAGTTTTAGCTGTAGTGTTTCTGTTTTTAATGTCAAAAAGGTCAATTGTAAATTAGTTTGGCATCACATCACGGTGGTTTTTTCCCCCTGAGATGTGGAAACAGTTTTTTTAAACTAATTTTCAAATTCAGGATCAGGTTTGTAAAACATTCAAACGTACACTGTCACCTTCAACATAGCTCATTTTCCCATTTTCCCCTACCCCTACTGCTGTACTGACTCATTTCATGTTTGTCCACCTGATCATTTTAAGGTGAACTATGGCTTGTGTGAGATGCTGGGCATTGAAAGAAGCCTCTGCTCTCCCAACCATCCACAGACCAATGGCCTTGTAGAAACACTGAATGGCATGATACAGAGGTATATTTTCTTTTCTATACTTGAATCAATTCCAGCTCTCATAGAATAATGTGTTGTTTTGCTGTTCCTAGCAGAGCAGCTTTATTTTACATATAAACTCTCCTGCCTGTATTTGAATTCTGCATCTTGATGTCCCTAAACAAACTGGTGGCTGATCATCCCAAAAGTTGGGACCATTTTCTTCAATCCACCATGTTTGGCCTTTGGAAAGCAGCTGACTACAAAATACAGCCCGTACTATTTGATGTCGGTAGAGAGGCGAGGTATCCCTCGGAGGTGCCCAAGTAAGATTGTCTAATGTTCTCATCTTTAAAAAAAGTTTTTAAAAAAATTAAAAAAACAAATATATATATAAAAAGTTTAATTTTCCATCTATGTCCTCTACTTTCTAACTGTGATTTGTGGCAGGTCACAGAGGAACAGAAGTTAAAGTCAACAGCCTGCTTCTTCAAGAGGAGACATCTGAAGGCCATCTGAAGGCCTACAAAAGCAGGACTAAAAAGTAAAAGAAAATGTAAAAAATAAATAAATAAAAAGCCGAGAGAAGGTCCGCAAATGGAAAGAAGAAAGAGGCCAGGAGGACAATTTTAAAGCGGGGGATCTTGCTCCGGGAAAAAAATTTCAATCGGGAGCAAAGAAAAGGGGGCAAGCTAGAGGCGGACATGCTAGGACCCTTAAAAAAAACTGTGTGAGCACAACAGTCCATCCACGCTCTCCGCAGCCTCCCCACTCTTCACCCATCAGTGCGTTAGTAAGGTAGAAGATGCAAGGTAGAAAATACAGCCAGTATTTCTAGTATATATTGTAAAGATTTATATTGTATGGTTACAATATATAATACCACAATTCACTCACATTTTACATGCATTCAGATTTTATTATTGTGAAGCGTTTACCAATGTGACTGTCACAAGATTAGCACTGTCTAATCACTGTCCAACCTACTCAAAAACCCACAAAGTTGTGACATGTTAACCAAACTTATATAGTAGAGTAAACCATCCCTACTGATTTTAGTTTTCATACCTATGCATAACAATTATCCAATTTCTGTCCCTATTTGCAAAATGAGAGTTGACAGTCGTGTCTAATTTGGATGCTGAATACTGTATTGATGATCGATGGTAAGATTTTATATCACAAGTTAATCTGGGCGCACCGCACTTTGATAAGACCAACAACATGAACATTTGGATGATTTATTGACATTTGCAGTGTTTTGGACAGGCATCAACACAGTCATTCAGTATAGTCAACGCTTTAAACTAATTTGCAGGTTGGAGACCCCTGTGAATCTATGTGTAGGAAAATGATGTAGAAACTAGATTCAACAGAATACACATAAATATACATTACAGTAACTTCTGGAGGCATTTTTGTGAGGGATTTTTTTAAAAGACGAGTCCTTAGATCGCCATCGCAACCACGTCCTCCCGCAGGGGAATATCACCAGTTAATTCAAACTCCAGTTAATCTGTTAATTTTTTTTTTTTTTTTTTACACCAGAGCTGGCGGGTTGCCTATGTTAAGGATTTGATTTTGGTGGGTCTAAATGATGTGAGGTAGAAAATGCAGCCAGCGTCGCGCCTTGGTCAGCACACTTTGCTTGTTCTGAAAGCTGAGAAACTTCATCGCGAATGATCTCCGGGCGCATTGGGGTGCTCTCACTCCTCTGGTCTCTGCTGCAGTGATCGGTGCCTTCCATCCACTCAACTGTATCTCCGGCCTCAGATCCCTCTGGCATACCGTACACCCGTAGGTTATTTCTTCTCATGAATTCTCACACCTGTCTTGCAACTGACGGTCCCTCTGTCGGCCTGTGCGCGCCCCTGTCCTCCACTGCCCCAACGCTGTTATCTGCCTCAGCTCCAAACCAGATATTGTAGATTATGTGTCCTCTCGAAGCCATCGATCACCTCGTTCCTGAAGTGTCTAATTTCTGTCAGAATTGCATCTGCAAACTTGGGGTGTGGCTGGACCTAGAGGTGGAGCTGGACTAGGTTACAGATTGTAACGCAGGCTTTCTGTTATAAATATGGTCTCCAAACCCAAGCTGACATAACCCTGATGAGACCACAGAAAACATCTTGTTTTCACAAGCTGATTAGTACTCAGTAGTAGAAGTAGTAGAGAAAACTGATCATAATGTGAATAAATGGTGGAGTTCCCCTTTAACGTGTGCTTTCATTTAGTTAGTATGGAGGATTTCCAGTTCAAAAATGTAATCTACCATGTGACCCCCCTGGGGGCTCTGTACGCTGTGTGTTAAACAGCAATGTCAAAGTAAAACTTATTCAGAACTGTGCATGTTGCCTGGGCTTCCTCACATTCTTCCCTATAATAGATTCACGGAGAGAGGTGGGTGGACCGATATGAAGAAAAAAAAATCAATTCTCTCTGTGTGTGTGTGTGTGTGTGTGTGTGTGAGGTGTGGGTGCATCCATTCAATGAGTGAGTCACTGTTTGTATGGTTGGCTCAGCAGGGAGTGCTACAGTACATAAATAAAAATGAATCTTGATATGGTTACATCACTCTGCTGCTGCTACATTTGAAGCTTTTCCTCCACATCAAATTCAGGCCAGGAGAGGTTGAAGTTTAGAGGATGGGGGGTCTATCCCCCCCCCCCCCCGCTTAACTGGCAGCAGTGGACAGACAATGTGTTGTGGTACCTGCTTCATCGCAGCCGCCCACATGTTGCTGCTGTCTCCCTGAGTGCTCTGAGAGCCTCTCAGAGCTGAGGTGAGGTGTGAGAGGCGCTGCTTATCAGGACTGCATATCAAAGGATTATGGGTATTAACAATGTGTTGGCTTCATCACCAAATGAGAGCTGAGACGAGATATTGGCAGGAGAGTCACCTGGCTGTGGCACTCTAATAACACCAACACGCATAATAGCAGCTCTACAAAGCAGAGGGTCAGGACACTTTTAAAATAACAACGACCACTTTTTAAATTTTCCTCACCATCCTCTTCATCTCCTTGGAGACCTGGTTGCCGCCCAGATGGTTGTAGAACGGACGGTCAGTCCAGTGGCCACTGTTGTGGGTGACAGAACTGGTCCTCTGTCGGTTAATTTTGGCTATCATTGCCTTTTCCTCTTTCTGTAAGAAAATCAAGATACAAAAATGGGTATTAGAATATATTTATTGCATGTTGAAGAACTCACAAAAACTAAACAAAAGACAAACTTTATTTACAGACACAAAATCTCTCTCTCGTGTTTACTCTGGCAACAACTGGTTCAACTGACAATCTTGCCTCTACAAAACTATGATGATTTGATCTATATGCACAGTCTAACTCCAGTGGTGAAAAGTAACTAAGGACATTTACTCAAATACTGTACTGAAGTACAAGTGTGAGGCTCTAGTATATATATTTTGTACTTCTACTCCACCAGATTCAGGAGGAAATATTGCACTTTTTACTCAACATTTATCTGTTACTTAATATTTCTGTACTTGTACTTAAGTAATTTTTTCAATACAGGACTTATACTCCTGGTTTTCAAAACCAGGATTGGAGAAAAAAAGCAATTAAAAGTTTTGCTCCACTCAGATGGAATAATCTTAAAGCTTCACCAGGATCTAAAATTGGATCACCTGATTTATTTGGCTTAATATCTGTACCTGCATCTTACAATATAGCTTCACTGAAGAGTTGGAACAACCTGACACAAAATATATATGATATAGTCTTTCAAGGTAAATTTGGCTTTCATCCCATATCTTTATGTAGTTTATTTATTGGTGGTTTATTGCTTTTTTTTAATATTTTGTATGTTTGTTGCTTGTTTTCTTTCTTGTCTGTACTTACAGGTGAAAATATAACACTTCTGCCTTTTTTGTCCTGTGTAAACACGGCGCCAATGCAAAAGAGACCAACAGTATTAGACCACCAATCCAATGGAGTTGGAATGGCATTTTATTTGTGATTCTCAGAGATTTTGAAAATTTACATTTGAAAAAGTCAATAGCAATGTGTCTTTCCAGAAACACTGTCCCTGTTGCTCAGGATGATCCACAACAGCTGTAATTGGGACCTTTTCTGCAGTAGAAAGTAGTTCTAATGTAAACTGCTCACAGCAGGATTTATGATCAACCAGGACAATGTTTCTGGAATGGCAAGTTACTGTTGAATATTATAAATGTATTTTTTAAATAAATTCAATTTTCTTCTCCTCCATTGTATTTGGGTGGAAGCAGATTTTTTTTTAATCTGGGCGAATAAACCAAAACTATCTGCATGACTACACATCACTACAGGCAAGAAGAAAAACATCTGACCCTTTAATATCACTGAAACAAATTAAATAGTACAATAGTTATACTGCTGCCTCTGTTCTCTATTCTTGACGTAAAGCTCTTCTGTTATGCAAACAGCTGATCTACAGTTTTCATCCTAATCTCTACTTTTTAAGAGACAGATGGTTGTGTTGTATCATGTGCAAATCGTAATGCAAAGGTACATAATAAACACAGCTGGATTCTCAATCTGTTGATTGTTGGCTTCACATTATTCAGCTCAAGTCCTAACTTATTCACTGACACAATTTGCTGAAAGTCTGAACGATCAGTCTTACTTTGTCGTCATACTGTAACGGTGTTCACACTTGACAATTGACAAGCCTGTTCCCGACGTCTTGTCTCAAGAATAACGTTTTTTTCCCCAGCAAAACCAGGTGACCACCGGTAGAAGCAGTCAAAACCAAAGCAGTAAACAAACATAGATTGCCAGCAGCTGCATAGTGCTGTTATATGTGTGGTGGTAAGGCTCTTACAAAACGCACCAGAAGAGAATCTCATTAATTTACTGTTAGAAACAATAAATAAAAGGATCCTCCACCTGTAATTCTGTTTGTATTTTTATGCTTAAGAAATAATACATTTCGACTTCTGGTGTTGTGTTAAAAGATGGTTTTCAGAGATACTATCTGTAACTAATTTATTTAGCACAGATCTGGTATTAGAACTGCATACTGTCTTTAGGGTGTATTTATCAAAAAGAAAAATATAACCAAAATAATTAGACTGTACAATGTTCCTTCTGTTTCACAGCATGAGCAGCAAAATGAGAGGAAGATATCACTTCACATGACATGCTATCTATAGTCACAGCTTGTGATCCTGCTGGAGGACAGAGACAGCTGATAAAAACAGTCAGTCATAAACAAACTTGGGCTCATGCAGTGAATCAGAGATTAACTCATTCCTCTCCGAAACACAGTTCGTATGGGACAGGATCCTAGTTTATAAACAATGATATGTGCAATATGGACTGGCTGTGTGTAAATTAAAAGATAGCTCCATCAGGAATAGGAACAGCACTTTAGTTTTGGTTATGATGATGTATAGAAAATGTCACGTTCTTAGCTTCAGCATAATTCAACACCAACACATTGGGGGTCTCAGTGGATTTTTGGAAAGTTACATTGTGTTGTTTCAAGCTTTAATACACATGTACCTTCAGCCCTCTGCTTCAAATTAAAATACTGCCTAGTTAATGGTGTCGTGCGCACATTTCTAACATGGTTAAGGCTCATTGTTTTTAATGATTTTAACCAAAAAACACACACATTTTTGAAAAGCCATGGATAGATTTTACACAGATTCTATGTTTCTAATCATCAAAAAGTTGATGATTTCAACATATTTTATAGTAAACTTGGCCCTGCAGTGATGAGGACAGTGAAAGTGAAAAGAGAAATTTAGAAGAAATGCAAAAGTTTCTGTTTATGCTGTGAATCAGACCCTAAAAGTAAAAAAATCATTAAAATCGTGAAACTCCAGAAGGCTTGCACTGTAACTGTTATTTAAAGAATGCCAGTTTTACTTTTATTTTTCAATTATTGTTTGTCCTCCAGTTTTTATTATTTTTTCTAAAGCTGCGATAATTCAATGTCTTATATTATGATTGAAATAAATTAATGTGCTTTTTTTTTTTAGAGCTTTCCAACCTTTTAATTCACTCCTTTAACTCAGTAACCCACTGTGCACTACCTGTCCAGCACAGACAGAGTTAGCATCTATTTGGTGAAGAAAGTAAAACTAGCAGCTAAATAGTCAGGTATTTTTCTCAGGATTTTATGCAAACCAAATAAAATCTAAAAAGGAGAGTGAATATTGGACTTATATTCATCAAGTGCACAGAAACATGACTCTGATGGGATAATTATGTTTCTCTGTGTTTGTTTATGTGTAATGGTTGCTAACACAGTAGCCATAACAACTTTTAAAGGTGATAATGCATCAGGTCTGTGTGTCTGTGGAGTTCTTCTGCCCCCTAGTGGTTAGAAATCAATTAATGCAGCTTTAAATTAAACAATTAAAATAATAAGCCCTAAATATGGTGTATCTTTTTATGTGTGCACTCTGGCCTTCGCAATTTTAGATAATAATGAGGACCGTACCCTTTTCTGACTGCAGCCCACAATGAGGTAGGTTTCTATGTTGTGCTTCTTCAGATAGGCATTTCTTTCTCCCCCTGTTCCCTGCTCCACATCGTAGTCCCCGTTCAGATAATTCAGAGTGGCCTTAGTGATATGGATACGTCTGAAATGGGATCAACACACACACAAACACCCACATAAATCTTCATTATTCAGATACTGTACATTCAAATCTACAACCCTACAGGAAGTACATACAGTTTCAGCAAAACGGACTAGTTTGTAGTTAGTTTGAAGTTGACTATTACTGGAGAGACATACCCAGCTTGGCCCCCAGCCTCCATCTGATTGGCTAGTGTGACGTCATTGGACCAGACGTCAAACTGCCACTTCCTGAGTCCCAGCACCCCACAGTGCACCCTGCCACTGTGGATGCCCACTCGCATGTTCACGTTCACCCCAGTTACCTCCCGTACCAGCCTGCAAAAAACATAAAAAATTATGGTGAATGACAAGGACTGAAGTGACAAAATAATAATCTGCAAAATTATTGTTTCTAATTTTGCCAACATCTTTGGTGATAAATGCTAACTGCTGAGATACCAGAGATCACTGGTAAATCAGTGTTTTTAGTACTGTTATTTCTTCCTAACTAGATGTTTTTGTTGATTGTTGAGTTTCCATAGTTGGTGCTTTTTCTAGGCAGCTAATGATATCCCTGCTCTTGTGAGAAAATATGTTGTGATTTGGGTGAAAGTACACTTTAATAGCAAATCTAAGTTAGCAGCAAAATTGACATTTATTTTGCCTAAACAGGTTCTGGAATATTTATCTGACTTAATTAGAAAATCAATAATCATCTTATTATCATGAAGTGAATGTTTTGGATGCATCTTGCGGACGGATAGAAGCAACCATGGTGTCTTGCTTTGCGGCAACAAGACTGATAGCAGCCTTTAATGATCAGACGAATGACTTGAGTGGACAAAGGCAGGGAAAGAACACATTTCCCCTTGCTGCCGCCATGCAGTATTTATGATAAGATAACAGCATAATACGCAGATAACTCTGCAACTGGACTAATCTCTACGCTGTGACCCAGTGGTCTGACTGAAGACCACCTCTGAGTTCATATCTGCTTTGGAAAACTTCTGGGTGCTGTAACACTCATGTTTCCACCAGCTGGGGGGTTTGTGGTGCTTTCACAAAATGCTACAGTTACACCAATAAAAAATGTGGAATAATACACTCAGATCCCATCAAAAGTCTAAAACTGAACGATATTCCATTTCAAGTGCATTAAAAAAAGAAATGCAGTAAATACTCACATTTGACAAGCTGGAACCTACAAATGTTTGACACTTTTGCTTGATAAATGATAAATAAATTCTATCTTTTAAAGGAAAAGTTCGAAAATGTTGGAAAATGTTTTTGACACAGCCAGACTGGCTATTTCCCTGTTTCTAGTCTTTGTGCTAAGCTAAGTTGGCCGGATGCTGGCAGTAGCTGCTCTACAGACAGAGTGGTATCAATCTTCTCATCTAACTCTTGGCAAAAAAGGAATAAGCTTATTTTTTTCAACGTGCCGAGCTTTTCCTTTAAGTACTATCCCAGTGCATGCTGGGATAAGGTCCCATACAGACCCTTACTATTCTAAACAGCATAAACGGGTGCAGAAAATGGACCGATGGATGGATGAATTAATAGAGGGGATAATGTTAACAGAGCAGAGTGAGGCAGATCAGCTGCGATGGCTTAGAAACTACAAAAATAAAAATAAAAAACACTCAGGAGCTGGAAGGCCCTTCGGGGAGTGAGTAACAGACATTTCACATACTTCACAACCACAATCAATGTGTCAGCCATGAGCCTTGAACTGTAACCTCTACCCCCGAGCAGTACAATTACATCGGATGTCAGTTTGGCTTTGTGATCATTTACAGGAGCTAACTGAGATATGACAAAGAGTGGAAGCACCAGTAGTTTTTGGATGTATAACAGAGAAGTATTTCTGTATAACAAGTGATGTTATTTATTACCACTCCCATGGCTATTAAATGATTCCCATGAAATATAACTAAAACTGCATCTGGAAATCCATTCACCCATCAAGCAGTTTTCCCACTGACTGTCCCGCTACTGTGCATACTCTGAAGCAGACTGGAGACAAGAGCTTCCGTTACCATTTTACATAATTGCAGTTACAGAATTTTTATTGCAGTCACACGTTAACCAGTGGTGCCCTGTTAACCTAGGGGGCAACTTACGAGATGGCCTCTATCATGTCCAAACCCATCTCCACACAGCAGTGGGCATGGTCGGCCCTCGCCTCTGGCAGCCCAGACACGCAGTAGTAGCAGTCTCCCAGGATCTTGATCCGTAGACAGTGGTTTTCCTGTCAGGAAAGAACAACTTACTAAAAATGCACACCAAGTGATACATTGAAGGAGAATTTACTGTAGTGGGTTACATAATGACTTCACTTTTACATTTACACAGTAAACTGTACAGCTTGTTCTATTCACACGCCATAGGTTCATTCATCTTTTAATATTATTGGTTGCCCTAGGTGTTGGGGTGGAACCTGTTGGAACAGGGATTTTTAGCATGTGTGCTTGTACGTCTGTGTGTGCCTCTGTATTTGTGTACTGAGGACTATTGTATGTACTGAAACAAAGATGCCTTCAACAAACCACAACCACACAACTGTTATAGCCAAGTCCAACCTTGAACAAACGTTATTATGGTGATTTCACTGGATCGATGCTACAGCTGCAACGGTTTCTTCCAATCACTTTTCATGTTAAAATAGTAGCTTACAGTCCAGCTATGTGGAAAAAATACTTTTTAGAATAAGTGTGAAACAAAGCATTCAAAGTTCAACAAAGTGACTTCAATCATGCAGGCCTCCACTCCCAAAATCAGAGTGCAGAGCGGCATTCACAAGGTGAAGGATTCAGGGTGTAAGATAGGCCTTACATTAATACTAAATACATCAGACAACAAAAAAGGCAACTGAAACAGCACAGTAAAATGACTGCATGTCATGAATTTTCCTTCTCTGCTGTTGCACCCGGTAATAAACTCAGGTCAGCACTTTAAGGGTGATCATGCACTCACATAACCACTTGGGCATATTAAAACTGATAAGAGGATATTCTGAAAAACAGGTTCCAACGATTCTGTAAGGTTGGCCTTTTCCATCTCAAAGATAGTGTACTTGTAAGAGGAATTGTTGTTCTACTACTGTACATTATACAATTTGAAAAAATACTATATCATGATTAATTATCCATAGTTCTGTCTGTTTAAAATCAGGCTCGAAATCACAGTTTTCCCAGGAAAAGAATTATATATTCCCAGGAAAGTAAGTAATAATTTTAAAATTACAGGAAAACATTTAACCCTAAAATGAAGAAGCTAACCACAGTCAAAACCTCATTGCTAAAACAAATGTTAAATTAAACAGCCGCACAGCCGTTGCTATAGAGGTTTCCAATCACATTTTTATATTAACAATGCATTAAATGACTATGTGTAATGTGAAAGGGGTTGCTCATAGTGATGAACCAACTGAGAATTATCACCCGACTCTGCAGGTCCCCTCAGCATTGTTTTAATTTACAGCCCATTTACTGTATGGTCCAATCTCATTGCTCTCCTTAACCTTGTTTCCAGTCACAGCAGGCAGCTGTTTTCAGCGAAAAAGCACTGCAACTGTAGCCACTGGACACTACCTGCCCTGCACCAAACGCCAGACAGACAAACTACTTGTGAACAAAGTTGAACATTTATCAGCTAAAGAGCCAGATATATCCCCCGTGGTGGATGGAGGAGGCAGAAATCTTAATTTTAAGTAATCTTTATTTTTCATAAAACCAAAAGTATCTGCACGGCAAGATACCACTTCAAAGGGCATTCGGCCTCAGAGATGAATCTTTGCACCTTCAAACTGCTGAGAGGAGAAGACACTGTATTTGCAGCTACTGTATGAAACACTGTTACATGGACACGGAAAGCAGGATTTTTACAATAGTTGCATCTTAGCATTAATTTTACACATGAGATGACCATAATATGGTGTGTGTGTGTGTGTGTGTGTGTGTGTGTGTGTGTGTGTGTGTGTGTGTGTGCGTGTGTCTGTAGGGCTTGGGAGAACACTGTGTCTCATGATAGCCACCTGAGTGTCTCTCTAGCACATGGCTCTGGGAAATACAAAAAGACCCACTGTGTAAAGAGCACAGACAGAATGTGTGTGTGTGTGTGTGTATACACAGATACAAGGTACATCTGGCATGGACATAAAAGTGTCAGTGGCAACCTTTCTGGTTTATAATGCCATTATGCCTGTTTCACTCATAAATATTGATTAGCACATCATTTCACCTTTCATAAACAAATGACATACATTGAGCATTAGCCAGACAAACAATGAAGCTTCTGGATAAGAAAAAGAAAATATCAATATTCATGAATGTGCCGTTTATGTAGCTGTGGTTCAGATATTGGAAATGTGCTATAAACACATGTCTGGCTGCAGGATATTGATGGCAGATATGAAGTAGATATTTTGGACCTGCCCTCTAAACACTGAAGCTCTGTGCATATGTTTGCATTTATGCTAGCATTCGATTATATGTATTTTATAACTGTATTTTCACTGTCTAAGAGGTCCCAAAATGCTAAGAGTGATGCTTTTTTAAATCTGTATCTTTTAAATTTAGTAATTAACCACATTGAAATAAGGACCAAATAAAGTTATGGTCTGTGTTTAAGACTACATCCACACACTAAGCTAGCTTAAATTGAAAATGCATCTCTCTCTCTCTCTCTCTCTCTCTCTCTCTCTCTCTCTCTCTGTTTTGGCCCTCCATCCATCTCACATGAAAACTGACATTTTTTGACATTCAGGATTTAGCCATCTTAATGTGAACGTCTTATGTCACTGGTTCCCAATCTTTTTGGCTTTTGACCCCTCATCGGTTTGCATATGTTTACAGGCTGTGACCAGTTCACCCAAAGAATGATTATTCCTTCGCAGATTATTTTATTTAATACATTACAGAGGTCTGAAGAGAGTAATTAAATAATTCAAAAAGCAAAGATTGTAAGAAGTCCTGAAAAAATAAACCTAATTTTGCATAGCCATATTTCTGCTTTACTAGCCTTTTAACCGTCTTGTGACTCCTCCAATTCATCTGCATTGAATTTCATGTGTTCTCTGTGATTTGTCTGATCACTGTCTCAGCACCTCCTCTGTCAACATGTATTTAAAATATTATGCTGATTACACTCCCAAAAGACAAGAACTAAGTCATGGATTATTTAGCACTATATTATCAGTGTTTCAATGACACATCAAATATTCAGACAGTTGAGATGGTATGAATATCACAAACGCCTCAAGGTCTTATTTGCCATGCAGCTACTGCTACTCCTTTCCAGGGGCTTCAAAGCAGCTTTTCCTCTGTTAGCCCTCCTCATTTACAGGAACTTTAAAAAAGAGCTTATCCTCCTCTAGTCCTCTTTGTGAACAAGAGGTTCAAAGAGTATGCCCTCCTCTACTGTTCCTCAATCTTTAGAGAGACTGTACTCCTCTAGTCCTTCTCATATACATGACTTTTGGGGAGTCTGTGCTCCTAGCTAGTCCTCTGCCAAACGGTTCATGGTCTAACGGCCATCGGGCATTTATGTATTTTGTGCAGATTCAGGATGTCATCGGCGTCAGGTTTTATCTGAGCGTCAAACTCAGTAATACCAGAGGTGAACCAGGAACATCATGCACCAATGGATAAAGTTTCACCATTACACTGTAAGGACAATAACATCCCCAGTGGTCCAGACTGGTATACTGATGAGAGAGAGGCACAACAGCTCTGCACAGCAATCACCTGTAAGAGCCACGCACGGTCTACATGGATCTGTGTGCACACATTAAGTTAGTCAGATGCTGTTGCAACTGCAGGTTAAATAAACACCAGACCGCAGTGCTGTTCCACAGTCCTGCTCTACCAATTATCATGTACAGGATGTTCAGTGAGCCTGTTGAGGCGAATAAATCAATTATTCACCTCACTCACAATCACCAGAAGGAAGAAGGTTCTCAGGAAAACCAGAAATGTGGCCATGCTTGTCTGTCCTCAAACCTATAAATGCAAATGCTTTCGTAAGCAACAGCCAATATGACAAGATCTTTCCTGAACAAGCCATGTTTCATTAGTGTTATCTTTGGAAATATAATTGAACACCTTTTTATATGTGTGCTGGGAAATGGTCAATTATTTGTATGTACTGTTATATTTTGTGCCCATTGACATTAATCAGTGACATTTGCATTGGATGAATTGTGATTATTCTCAAAACAAAAAAACAACAAAAAACCAAAATTGCTCTTCTAAATAAAATTACAGTATTATTAGAATAAAAGTACAAAAATGAAAATGTGAGCACAATTTGTGGCGTTTACATACAGTATACGTGTGTGATTGCATTCTTACCGCTGCCAGCTTGTCAAAGCGGGCGAAGAGCTCATTAAGAGTCATCACCAACTCCTGCGCTGTGCACTGAGATGCCAGACTGGTGAAACCCTCGATGTCTGCAAATAAGATACTGCAGAAACACAAAGGCAAGAGAAACAGCATTCAACATTCTTCACTCTCCCAGTTTCGAATGCCCAATTCCCGCAGTCCTTTTCTCTGCTAACTGTACTGTTTGCCTGGTGAGGCTGGTGAGACAGACATACAAAAGTAAACGTACTACATACAAGTATAAAAGAAATAGCCATGCAAATTCAAGTGAACTATGTGCATGTTCGCCTACGTACAGCCCAGAGAAGCCTAATTCTAGCCTTATTCCACCCATTTAATTGCTAGTGCAGTAACAAGAACATGATCCCTCACCGTCTTCCCACATGTGAACACAATCAATTATGTTTGTTTGAACACAGCCAAAGCCAGAGGGCTACTGGGCATTATTCAGAATCCCCTGAAGAGACTAAAACCAAAACTTATAACTCCATGCCATAGCAAACCATCTCATCAAAAAAAAAGCAAAAAAAGCACCATAATGTTGCAGAGTGACATAGCCCTAACCCTAACTTTCCAGGGTCCAGTGTTGATGATGGATGCATGGATGGATGGATGGATGGATAGATGGATGGAGAGTAGTTCTACATCAGACAGATGTCACTGAGCATGCCTGGCTATGAGCTTCTGTGTTAACACTGTTTTGCTAGTTTGATGAGCTGAGAGTGATGAACTCCATGCTGCCATGTTGATCGGGATGAATGAACATGTCACCCAGTGCAACAGTATGGCTCTTTTATGTGTTTTTAATTGTGGACAACAAAAAAACAAGTTATGTCACAGAGGCATAATGTACTGTATATCAGGCTGTGGTTACACATACTTGTTGACAGTATAAATTAGTTTTTGGTTTTAAGTCTCTTCCTGACATTTTTTTCATAATATTAGAATTAATAAAACACCAGTGTTATCATTTGAGAGCTATGCTGATTTATATTCAGTCTATAATGAATTCTAATGCTGTCATCTAACATTTTTCACTGAATTTACTGTTTTTCCATAGCTCATATAACACTTGATGTCAAAACCATTAAAAAAGAAACCATTCTGGCCTTTCAGCTTGATACACCAGAGTTTAAATACAGGAAATGGCAGTAACAGAGTTGTAGGGGTGAGTGATTAAATGACTCTGGTCAAGTTGTACCACTGAAGCCATTGATGGAGGCGAAAGGTGTGAGACTGCGGTTGAAGTGGCACAGTCATGTCTAAACGTAATACAATGCCTGTAATCTGGTGTTAAAAAGTACCTGATATAGCATTTGTGCTAATGAGGTATTGTCCTGGCAAAATGGCATGGAGAGAGAGAGTGTGTGTGTGTGAGAGAGAGTGATACCTAATACATTTGTGAGTAACTTGCAAAAAGTTAGCTTCCCTTCCGTGAAAACAAGGTAAACTGATACAACAAAGGTCTTTTTGTGATTGAGGCATTTTCATTATGCTCCTAACACTGGTACAACAGCAGGACAGATGATCTCACGGGGCTGAATCATTTCTCTCAGAAAGAAACAAGGACAAAGGGGCCGAGCTGGCAGGTAGCGACAGTAATAGGCTCAGCATTAGCTGTGAGAGACCGTTAGGTTGGCCTCATGTACACTCACAGATAAAACCCATGAGCTTGTCCTGAATGGTTCAAGTTGTTTTCTGAAGCATCATAACCCTCTACCGCAAAAAGTCACATCTCATGCTCGACATTTCTGTCTTCAATAAGCGTATTTATTCTCTGGTCACGGATTTCCTCCTGGGGTGAAACATGTGATGAACTTCGTAAGTCAAACTCAGAGTGCAAGACCAAGCCTTGTGTCTTTTGCTAATACTGCTTAACACTGTCTTCCTTGCAGCAACTTTGACAATGACTCACCTGAGCTTGAATCTGCTCCTTGTGGGATCCCCAATGCTCATTTAAACCTAAAATAAGCTTTGAAAAATCAATCTCCCACCTAAACCAAATATTCTACTGGCTTGATGAGAGTGCTAAAATGTGGAAAACCCTGTCCACACTACTGTTGTGCACTTGCGTGGTGTGGGGCTGTTTTTCCTGGTTTCGGCATTGCTATTTCTGCAGTTTGGCCCATTGCTTCAAATAAGGGAAGTATTAATGCTACAGTATATACTGTAATCAGTGTGCTTCCAACTTTGTATCAACAGTTTCATACTCATAAATGTTATTTAAATTACTGTGCCAGAGTTAGCTCAGAACTAATTTTTTTATCTGCAGTCCCTTACAATTAATACATACAGACACTGATGAAATACAACATTAACACATGATTTAAGACACATAGCACTCAGTCCTACACAATATTACATCCCCACTGATACTATATAAACATGAAATAGATTAGCTGCTTTTAGTCAATTTTTAAAAATCTGATACTACAACTCTTAATATGATCCGGCAGAAAATTTAGAAAGACTACCACAATGCAGTATGATGAAAGGGTACATTACAATGTTTTGTGGGATATATTTTTATAAGTTAATATTTTAAATATATATATCACACACACATACACATACACATGGGGCCTAGCACCGATGCTTGTGGCACACCTATTAGGCTCGACATATTACATGGACACTGCATTATTTACTTTTACATATAGCATCCTATTAATATGAAGACATTCATGCCAGTAATGCAGCACATGTATTTTATATTATGTAATATACTGTATAACCTGTATACAGTATACTGAGGTAGTGGGTGGTATCCATTATATTGTATTTTCTATTTTTTTGCTCTTTTTGTATTGCAGCTTGCCGTAGCTGTTTCATATTGTATTTTTATTGTATTTATATATAATTAATCTTGCTCCTGCAACAAATATATTTTCTTGTGGTTACTGTAAAAGTAAAGTGATCTGTCCATGTCACATTTGATTCACCTGTATATTACAAGCCTCGCCCCATTTAATGTGAACACATTCACAGCTGGATTATAAAATCCCAGGTTAACAGAACCATCTGATATCCAGCTACATACTAACACTTGGCCAGACAGCATAGTCATTGTTTGATTTTGTGAAGGCAGATTTTGCAACAGTTTCCTGACTATGTAGAAGTGGCTTTCTGAGTCAGACTCCCAGGAAGGACAAGAGAGAGCTATAAATAAACAAAGGTTTCAGACCAAACAAGCTCACATGAATCTCACAGGGTAGGTGCCTGCTACACAGCCAAGAACATGGAGTGTTCGTACAGTTTGTGTGGGCAGGACATGCGGGTGTTTAATTTATATTCTGGGTATGTGACATTCATTTTGAGTGTTAAGGCAGAGTTTTCAGGGTTCACAGACTTTTTCTCTTGGCTGCCCACATGTCAAGAGCACTAACATGTTCTCATGAACCTGGGATGCCTAAATTTCCTCAATTTGGGTCTCAGGCTGAAAAGGATTAAGAGTCCCCACTCTGGGGTACACATTTCTGAGAATAATTGATTGCTTTCTGTGAACTGTTGCATGGGAGGTCGAGTGAAACCAGACACTTGACCAATGTGTCTGAGCTCGGAGACAGGTTTGTCTTGCTGGATAGAAGCAGTGGTGGTCGAAGCGGAAGACAAGAGAAAAATAGAAGGATAGAAGAGGGAGGTAAGGATGACATGCTCTAGAGAGACTGAAAGGAAGTGTGAACGCAGTAATGAGTGCTTTAATTCACTTGCTTTTAACGCATATGTCTACAAAGCCTCTTTGTATCCCAATTAAAAATTAAACAAATTGTAGTGCACCTCAACATTTACATTATTACTTCCAAATAACACACACACAAACACGTATTAAGATCGAGCCCATGAAAAACACTGGGCTGTGATGTGATTTTAGCATAGTAGCCACAGTCGGAATTGCAGGTCACTGGCCCAGGATTACTTTTTCCCCATACACAATCATTACAAAAGAAACAAGTGTGAAACAACAAATCATTGCCACAAACACTAAAAACTGACTCTTATCACACTTTTACCCATTAGGTCCAATAAAAATGAAAAAGTATCAGTATATTATTTCCGTGCACAGATTGTCAACCAGCTCAGCCAGAAAATAACCTTTATACACATGCTTTATAGGCCAAAAATGTGGAAATCTGATGAAAACGTTTTTTGGCATATATGCCCGGTGAGGAAATTTGCCATCCTGAAACATGGTATTGAGTTCTCTTAACACATCCATGTGTGTTTTAAAACTGGATACTGGACTTAAAAATGGCACCCATTCATTCCAATGAAAGTCGAACCTTGTTCATCATTTAAGATGTCTGTCAACAGTCTTACTGTTGCTTCTTTTATAACAGTGGTCCAAAGGGAAAATCACACATCTAGCAAAAATTAGCTAGAGCAAGGGATCAAGGTAGGGCAGAACATTTTATTAAGAAAGACCCCAAAAACATTCGACTTCCACAAGAAACCTTCTCACTACTGTGGCAGATTTCAAGATTCAATAACAAATTAAATTATTTAGAATGTATATTTGCAGTGTAAAAGCTAGATTATGCTCTCTGTGTTATCATGAAGCTATTTATAGTCAAATACATAATGCACAGATTTCCTGATGGATTATCAACCCGTCCCCACTGACACAGTGAAGCAGAGAGCAAGGCCACTTCCCACAGCCTGATGTAACATCAGAAGAGACAGTGGGTGGTGAGCAACAAAAGCAGGAGAGTGAGAGAGGGTATGAGAAAGAGACCTGGGGTCTTTAAGTCCCATTTAATCGTTACCGTAGTGATGAGTTACTCGTTAGTACGCAACATTAAATCCTGGGGAATTTAGCTTTTGTAAGTGACAGTGACTGCAGAGGAAATCCTGAACTGAAAGGCACTGGAGTCTCACAGGGGAAAGATGTCAGACATTTTGCTATTTTGCATCTAATGAAATAAATGTAAGGGTTAACATGCTTTCAAGTTGTTTGATGTTGTGTCCTTCTTTGAACCCACAAGTACGGTGGCTCTGAGAGCTCAACGCACTGCAAATGCTCTGCAAACAAATGCAAATAGACAAAACACGAGCAAATTAAGAAAACATCTTCATCGATTTGACAACACATGCACAGCATTTAGAAAACACAACCAAATACACAACGTGCTGCAAACACAGACAATACAACCAAACACACAAACGCTCTACAAATACACAAAACGACAACGCAAGTGTTTCCAGAGGACACTAAAAAGTGATGAACATGGCTTGGACACGCTTGTTGTTGCTATGGTTTGTGACTCACAAAGTTACTTAAGTGAGTCCATGTATCATCCATTTATGTTGTGGATTTCTGACTTCTGCTGCTGCTCTACTCTGTGCACGTGCTCAAAGTGACCGCTGCATGCACCTCGCAGGACCTTGCAGAGTGAAACATTTCTTTTAATGATTTCTGAGGAGATTTAGTGTTCATGACAGACGGCGTCCTTCACCAAGTCATGATGCAGTACTTATCTTACAGATATTAAATTACTAATGAAGCTGCTTTGACAACTGTGGCCACAAGATGCCGTTGTATGGCCTGAGCAACAGGACAACTGTCTATACTCCCATGATTAAAAACATATCGGAGAGGATGAAAATTTCACCGGTGGGTTTATGCAGGAAACCTTGCACACTGTAGGAAACCCTATCTATGTGCACTTGATCATTCCTACATTCATAACAGGCTGCAGTCCGTCTGTCATCACTGATAAACTAATTTTCTCTGATTAGTCATTTTTCCTAACATTTTTTTCTAATCCCTTTTAAAATCTAAAATTTACCTTAATTTTCAGTTTCAAAAATGCTTTACAAACTTTTTCTTTGAATCTGTGGGCTCCCACAAGGTAATTGCACGCTGCATATCCAACTGCACATGTGCAAAGCGAAGAAATAACAAATAACTATTAAAAAGTTATAATTGTTTTGGTTTTGGTTTTCTTGTTTTTTTAGATTACCATTTAAAGATGAAAACAACAAAACACAGAGTAATTTGTCTTGTTAGAAGCCTACAAAAACTGAAAAAACATAAGTTTGACCCTTTTCCGGGTGAGGTCTGAGAACTGATTGAACGGATGATACACAGACCGACTTGAATAACTTCATGAGGCACAAACCACGGTAACAACAAGCGTGTCCAAGCTGTGTTCATCACTTTTTAGTGTCCTCTGGAAACACTTCCATGGTTGTGTTGTGTATTTGGTTGTGTTGTCTGAATTTTGAGCGCGTTTGTGTTTTTGCAGCATGTTTTCTGAAGGCTGTGCATGTGTTGTGAAATTGCTGTAGATGTTTTCTTAATTTGCTTGTATTTTGTCTGTTTGCTTATGTGTTTTTTTAAGCTGCAGTGTGTTGAGCTCTAAGGGCCACCGTACACAAGGATTTAAGGCAATAATTTTACCAACTGATAACAACACAAAGACATGAAAGAGTTTAAAACTATAACCACACAGTGAGTTCATTGAAAGTATGAATGCCTTAGAGATAAATCTATGACTCTGGTTTCAGATCAGTTTATATTTTGGGTTAGGGATTTTAGTGATAATTTCAAGGGTAACTGAGTATAAGAGAAACACTCACTTTAAAAAGGAAAGCTGAATGCACAGAATCCTGAAACCAGTAATGTGTGGTTCAGATAGCTGCATTGCTCACTTGTTAGCCTAATTCCACAATATTAGAGAAATAGGCTGTGCAGGCTTCACGCAGATATCCACAGAAAACATGTAAAGCACAGTGCTACATGTTAAGGCCTGCCAATAGAAATCCCTCAGTGTTATGGGGTATAAAATTCTACATTGGGTTTTGGATGTGATTAACTTACTGTATGGTGGGTTTATACTGGTTTTAAGTTGCTTTTATTGTGAGAACTTTTATTCAAACTGGTGATTTAACATCTTATCAACTTATTTTACAATTCTCTGACACTGATTTCTTCTGTTGTTGCTGCTTATCTTACACAACAAGATTTTTATTCCCAATGAGGATTTCCTGTTAACCTTTTACTACTCACTGATCCACCTGCAGGATGTTAGCCACTATGTAGAACTTTTACAGACTGCTAGTTACATAAAAAGTTACATGAGCATGTAAAATATGTATAGATAGACTACACTCTCATCTTTTGGGTCATTGTGGCAATTTTCTAAAAAGTATATAGGTATAATGCACACCAGAGTATACAACTAAAACTCCCTTACCTCCCTGTCAACCTATCTTCAAAGCAGTCTGCAAGACCAAAAATGTAATACATTTATGTCCAAATTCATCGCAAGGGACTACCTATAAATCTGTTTTAATTTAGGCCAACCAGCTGATATTTTGTGGTGGTATAAAATGTTGTGTGGAAGTGCCTTGGAAAGGGATTTGGACCACCCTGTGCCTCTAAAACATCATTGAAGATTTCAAAGCTTGTCACCTTTAAAATACTCATACATAAAAATGAGAATAAAAATAAGGTAATGCAACAATATCCATGCAAAAGGACAATACTGATACAATATCAATGTTTGGTAAAAACATTACACATAGACACATAGAAATAAATCAGGATGAAGGAATCCCTGTGCATCAGCCAACTCTAAGCTCAAACCGGTGCCATGTCAACAGACATGAGGCAGGATCTGGAATGATGAGATCTGGAGCACATGGTTATAGTAAGAGCTTTTAAATAAGGTGCAGCAACTAATGCTTTAACATAAACCATGTCTTCATCAGAGTAAGAAAAGGCAGTGGCAATGATGTTTAAATCGCCTTTCTTAGCAAGAGGTAAAGAGAAACAGACTGACAAGGAAAAATGAAAAAACAGAAGACAAATAGAGAGTAATACAGTATATGGGCAGTCCCTTCTCCTACTTGCAGAGCCACCACTGCAAAATCTGTTCTGGGTCAGATCTCAGCTGAACCAAAGCTGTGCTGCGCTGGCATTGCCTGACCCTGTGATCCCCTCTCATCTAGCACTGCCACCAGCCAGCTGCCTTTTACCCCCCCCCCGGCTGCTTAACCCCACTGCTCTGCTGGTGACTTACTCATTGCAGCCAGGAAACAGTCTCACACAGAACCTTCAGTCCTTTTCACCGTTGTCTGGCTCACATTCACCCCTATTTCTCATTCTATCTGTAACTGTCTTTATGTCCTGTTCTTTTCTTTCACTCTACACCCCTTTGTCTTTCTTTCCTATCTCTTTTAGATTCTTGACCAACTTTGTTGTTATTGTTGTTATTTGTATATATATATATATATATATATATATATATAATATTGTATATTAAATATATGCAATATTCCTTTACTTAAACAATATAGTGTGTGTTTTTGTCACCCCAGTTACACAAGCAATGCCATCTTTACATGTGTATTAAGGCAGTAAACAGGTCTGGCTCCAACAGCATCAGCAGAACGGCCTTATATAACACACACGCGCAATTAACTGCATAACACACTAAAACCATTTGTTTGCTGTGCAGTGTCAATTCTTGCCCTTACTGCAATTAGAACATGGCGAACAAAAGCAAGGTCAGTTCCTCTAATTTATGCAATGTTCTTTCCATGCCTTTCTCTTCAGGGTGCTGCTGGCCTACATAACAGCATAACAGCAGTTACAGTCACAGTGTTCTGAATATTTCCCAAACGTTCACAGGGCGATCTGGTAGCATCAAAACATCCGCCCCAAAGCCCTCTTGTATAATACCTTAGTCAGCACACATTGTGGCCTCATTGTTGAAGCCACAGGACATCAATTTACTCCAGAGGACACACATGTGGGATGCCATACTCTCAGGAAAAGGTACAGCAGAATTGTACCTTTGGGGTACAGAATTTTGTTACTGAGCCACTACCATGAACAAATACATTAAGGTGCCATTTGTTGAAATTTAATAGTACATTCAATAGTAATCAACAATACCATCAAAACTAAACTTATGTACCCCAAGTGACAA
The DNA here is from genome assembly GCF_020085105.1 of Siniperca chuatsi. Lineage (NCBI taxonomy): Eukaryota > Metazoa > Chordata > Actinopteri > Centrarchiformes > Sinipercidae > Siniperca > Siniperca chuatsi. The sequence continues at coordinate 22,712,692 of NC_058053.1, forward strand.
AGATTGGCCTTTAAAGCTAGGGTAGGTAACGTTGGAGAAACTAGATTTTGATAGGCATCCAACCAAAAAAATCCCACCCCCTCCTTTCAGGCCTCCCGCCAAAGAAACTCCCCCAAAACATATTTTCATGTACAATGAGTACACATACAGGGTGCACGCAGGTAGGCAGGTAGACAGGTAGACAGGCAGGTAGGCCAGCCAATCATTTCACCCAAATGAAATGATTGCCTGGGCGTATTACAGGCCTGTGCCTTGAAAGTGGAAAAATTCAACTCTTTTAATTTAACCTGGTACAATCCTGACAAAATAGAAAAATAACTAAGACTCCAGGTAGATTTTGCATATCCACATTCCTTGCATATTTAATTATTAGGCCTGTGCGTTGAAAGGACTTGGCATCAGCTACGTAGAAAAAAGACTAAGAGTCTACAGCCATGCTAACAGCTCTGTCAGGCTGTACCTTAGGCACAGCGGTTCTTTGAGCTGAATGCTAACATCAGCATGCTAACATACTCACAACAACAATGCTTACATGCTGATGTTAAGTAGGTGTAATGTTCATCATCTTAGTTTAGCATGCTAAAATGCGCAAATTAGCATTAAACACAAAGTACAGCTGAGGCTGATGGGAATGTCATTAATTTTGCAGGTATTTGGTCATAAACCAAAGTATTGGAAAGATTAATAATGACATGTTACTAATGTTAGAGGAAAAGTCTGAGGATCATCAAAGTCAGTAGGATACATCATCTGGGCACCATGGATATGTGTACCAAATGTTGTACCAATTGGTCCAGTAGATGTTGAGATATTTCACAGACAGACCAACTGACCAACTGACTTTTAGACAGACATTGCATCCCTGCTGGAGCCATGACACCAGCAGAGCTAAAAACATTAACACAGTTTTGAAAGGTAAATGTGAAAATGCTGTGATTTCAATAGTCAGCATGCTTAAAATTTTTGCATCTGGACTTAAAATTAGTTTATGAAGACTTGTAATCTGACTTGCCTTCTAGGACGTTTTTTTAATTACAGTACTAAAGACTTGACTTGGACTTGCCCCTAAAAGCTTAAAAACAGCGCTGTAGTGTAGAAAGGCAACCAGTAGGAGATGGTAGCGCTGCCACAAGGACCTGATTCCTCACCAACTTCTCTCTACTAATTGCTTTCAGTGGGGCCAAGCTGGAGGCACCATTGCTTGAACTGTAATGAACCTCTACAATGGTAGACGTGCTTTTTACCCTGCACCACCCAGGTGATTCATTCAATGCGCTACCTTAACTGGCTTTGGTAACTGTAGTTCAGACTGAAAAAAGAAACAACTTGTACTTTTATATTGGATCAAAGGGTATACTTATGTAATTTTATGTTTCATCTGTAAAAAATGAACAAGTCTGGTACATATGTTTTTGAGTGCTCAGGACTCCTGAATTAAGAATAGAGGACAGGCAGATGAGTAGAAACATACACACAAACAAATGCATATCTGCAGCAACAAGCTCCAGACCCCAAGCGACTCCCTCTGCACCTTTCAACCTCCCTCTGTTTCGACTCTTACTCTTTAGTTGTAGCTGTGGGAGCTGTCACTTCTCTTCCTGTTGTTACTCGGCCTCTCAGCAGAGTTCCAATTACCAAAAGCCACTGCCTGCTTCCAGACAGGCCCGGTCACACCTGGTTAGCTACCCATTAACCACACACTCATGACCACAGACAGAATTCAGCCAAGCTTAGCGGATGCTGCTAATGTGCCGCCAACTCCCCAGTGAGTCACGAAGAAAGCCTACAGTAGGACACTACAGTACCAAACCAACACCTTCTTTTTCTCCTTTTTTGTATCTTGGTTTTGTTTGCTCTTGCTGAAAAAGCAGATTGCTATTGGTTTGTCTCTTCTAATTATGTAAAGGGTAACTTCTTCACAGATAAGAATGAGTCAAAGGTTATTGAATTTTGTTTAACCTTGACAGCTGCAGTAATTAATACATCCACTGTGAACCAACATGACCTTCTTGGTGTTTGCCCCTTAATTGCAGGCAAATCAACTGCATTATGATAATGGATAAACGTCTGTGTGTGCGCACTCATCTATAAGTGCTCATGTGGCTAGGTGCATATTGGTTTGACTGTCACATGCCCCAGAAAAATCCTAATTTTTCCACCCTTGCCCACTCTCCAAAAACAATCTACACTCTTACTTTTACTGAACTCTTAAACTTAAGCAACAAAAAAGGACAATTCCTGATAATGATCGCATTAATAGTGATGAAAAGACCTCTGTGTAGAGAGCTCCAAGTACGTGACTTGATGCTCTAACCCCTGAGGATTCAAAGGGACACATCAAAGTGATAAAGGGCTTCAATAGCACCTATTATGTATCAAGGTTTGGGCTTCCACCTGACTATGACAGCTACAGGCCATAAAACTCTCACTGCGCAGTTTGATACTTGGGCTGCTGTTGTTCTGCACACACACACACACACACACACACACACACACACAGTTATAACAAGCCTGTTTCTCATTGTCCCCTTGATGCAGTGTTTTGTTACTCCACAAGGTGGTACCAAACCTAACCACAGTTATGTCTGTCCTGTGGGATTACACACTATAAAATGATCTCAGTGTTCACAGTTATTGGAGCAAAGCCACATCATAATACACACTCAAGTGAGGTAAACCAGTGATTCAACACTGAAACTGTGTGGACCATGGACCAAAGACGAGATGAACACTAAAATGGTAAATGGACTCAACTTGTATAGCACCTTTCTAGTCTTCGGACCACAAGTGTTTTACACTGCATGTCACATTCACCCCATTCACAGAGGCTACCAAATGCTCATCAGAAAGAAACTAATCATTCACACACACTCACACACCGATGGCCTGACCACTTCCTTTGGGAGCAATTCGTGGTTCGGTAGCCGGGGATTAAACCGCCGATCTTCCTATTAGTGGGCGAACCGCTCTACTTCTAAGCCACAGCCGCCCCAAGAGACTGAATGAGCACCGGAAACAAACATCTGCTGTCTGTGAACATCACACCAAAACCGGAAAAAAATCAGAAATTTACTGAACAACAATTGTTTTCAGGTAAGCTCCATTAATGGAGTATACAGGAAAACTGCATTGATTTTATATATTGATTCATTGAGTCAAGCTCACTTACTCAGTGCTTTTTTAGCAGTTATATGCTACACTGTAGGAATAAAGTCTGTTAATAAGTGTGCATACATGGAGTTAGATTTGACAAAATGGAAGCATTTCTGTTCTGTAATACAGGCGAGAAATGGACGTTAAAAACGTTTCAGAAACATTATCTGTTTGGATTGCCCTTTAGACCACGTGATAAGAACAGAACCGTCTCCCTGACAACTGAGCAAACTCCACTGATGGAGGCCATGAGATGTGGCTGAAAGCTCTAAAATTTCCAATAAGTGGAGAGAATAGCTACTGCTATTTCCAAGGTCAATAATGAACCTTCAAGCTCACTTACTCAGTGCTTATTTAGCAGTTATATGCTACACTGTAGGAGTAAGGTTACTACAAATAATGACAGAGGCATGTTTCAAGCTTTTACCTTCCTTCCCTATAACTACCGTCAGGAGGAGATAGAGGTGTTGGAAACAGCTAATACTGACCAGCTGACTGCTCGATAGCATCAATTGGTCTACACAGCGGTGGTTGGTAAAGGTGAATATCAACACTTATCTATCAGCGCTAACCACTTACAAGAGTGTGTATGTGAACTGCTTCAGTTTTCAGAAAGCATTTAGACCACCATTCAAAAACGTTCTGTATCCATTAATATCAAAATGACCGAACATTGCTTAAAATCAAGAGTAAAGGAACACTCAAAATGACCCAACATTTGCCAACATTTAACATTATGAAAGCAATTCAAACATTTGATTTACATTATGAATACTTCCTAATTAGTCGGGCTTAACATGTGGAACAAACTCTGAGACAACTGATGAAAAAGACAAAAACATCAAATGGTAAGTGGACTGTACTTGTATAGCGCCTTTTTAGTCTTCCGACCACTCAAAGCGCTTTACACTACATGTCATTCACGCAAACTCACAGAAGAGCAATTTGGGAATCAGTCTCTTGCCCAGACGATGCGACACGTGGGCTGGGGGAAGCCAGGATCGAACCGCCGATATTCCGATTAGTAGATGACCCGCTCTACCTCTCTAAGCCATAGCCGCCAACACACCAAAAATAATAGATCAAAGCAAATAATGGGACATTCCACTTCTTAAGGAAGTATTTGTCATTTATGGACACAAACCCTTCCTGTCATCATCTGAAATAAGCTAAGGACCTGAACCTGTCTACATAATGTTCTGGGTGTTCAGTGCTGATGCAGTATTTATGTCACATACGGAGCAATCAGCTCACAGCGCACCTGCAGAGGTGTCATTTCCCAACACCTCCACCTCTTCCTGATGATTTTAAAATAAAACTGAAAGCCTAAAATATGGTAAACATGCATCTGTCATTGTGAGTCACTTGTATACTTTTTGAATATCAGCACAAACCCTGATTTTTTGAATACGTTTAAGTTTTTTAGGTTGAAATAGGTCTTAAAGACATATTGTTAGAATAATGTAAACAATGGATATATAACCTTTTGCTCTAAATGAATATAGGTTCTTTTCAACTGGTGGTCAGAGTTTATTCTAATTTCTAGTTGAAAATATTTTCATTACATTACATTTTAAATGATATTACACTCTGTGTATGGTTACTAATATGGTATGTAGAGACAGGTGAAAAATACTCATGGGAAAATAATGGGAAAATACCACGCAGCCTATTGTCATGGCAACGCCTGCAGTGCTCCCTCCTCTTCTGCCTTTGTCTGTGGGTGGGCTGCACCATTCAGGATTAATTTTGATTGAATTGTGGTTTATTTTACAATTCAGTTGCACCAAAACCTAAAATGTTGTTTTGAACTCAACATGATTCTAAACATTTATTTTACACTGTGTAGACTAACTGATACAACAGAGTAATTGACTGGTCATATTAGCTGTCCCCAACACCTCTACATCCTCCTTACAAAAGTTTCAAAGGTATAAGCATGAAAGGTATAAACCTGAAACAGCAAACATACTTATGTCATTATTAGTGGTGCATTTACTCTTATAATCTATCATATGTCTGCTAAATATGCATTGAGTTGCACCAAAGTATTAATTTATACAAAAAATAGGGTTAGCTAAACTTACTGTTAAACTAAGCAGATCCAAGCCTCTCTTTAACACTGGGTTGCACCAGAAGGTATTCATTTTAATTCAGATTAGGGTCCATCTTAGTTTAGCTGAACTTATATTAGTTTATATTAGCTTAAATCACCATCAAAACATTAAAATAATATGAATATGATCCAGGTCAGATTGATCCTTGACAAGAAAAAGAACAATCACTGGTGCATCCTCAGAGGGTTTCATTTGAATTAAAAATAACACTATTTTAGTTGTTTGTAAACTTCACATAACAATCAACACAGTAGAAAGTTTGCATTTAATGGTTATAAAGACATGGCAGAGAGATTCTAACTAGCATTTCACTCACTCTCATGTACATTATTACAGCAGGTCCAAATTTTCTGCTTTACCTGCAGAGTTCCGAGTTCCGAGTAATTAACACCTTAAAAACTCAAAATCATTATATGACTCAATGGAGCTGAGTACATTATTTTTCTCCAGAACACTCACTATATGATAAGTAATATATATATATATATATATATATATATATATATATATATATATATATATATATATATATATATATATATATATCACTATATGATAAGTATATATATATATATATATATATATATATATATATATATATATATATATATATATATATATATATATCACTATATGATAAGATATATATATATATATATCAGACAAATGCTGTAGAACTACTGTATACAAATGTTTGTTGTGAGTTTTGTTTCATTCAAATCTTTCTCCTCTCGTGGCCAAAACTTGCTTAAACAAAAAGGTTTGTATAAGCAGAGATCTTTGCATTGAATATTAATCTTCTGAGGACTAGTTGTGCCTCATGAGGACAAGTGCATTGACGTGTATCTTGATGTGTGCGCCTGCATTGTTACTTGTTACTTTGAGAGGTAACACACAGCTTAAAATTATTTGTGGAGATGTTGAGAAAATGCGTTATTTATTTATTCAACCTGTTTCCCTTCATCATCCCACCTCCTCTTCCTGGTGTGTTACCTGACGTTGTCGTGCTTCTGGATGTAGATCTTGTGAAACATCATGTCCTCCTGCTTGGCGTTTATGTCAGCTTTCATCTCCATGGCAACATGGCGAGGAAGTACTGAGAGCAGGAGACGTTCCTGCAGGAAAGCGTGGGGGGGAAGTAAGTTCAATGGACAAGTATAAGTAAGTTAAGAGGTGGAGACTTTGGCTGCCTGAGAGGAGGCAGTGTGACTAACACACCGTTTACAGCAATGCCTACCCTCCCGCCCAATGGTAATGAATAAAGGCCTACATAGTGATTAAACCACTATGTTTCTAACAATTACCCAGTGCCAAGTCTCAAAATCATTTTGAAAGCACAGTATAACAGCTATAGAAAAACATGGATCCTCTGCATGAAAACTTGTTAATGTATATTTGTGTATGGACAATATTTGTCCCCAGGTGTGAATTTCTGTGAAATGTGCTGGTTAAACCTGCAGTCCAAAACATGGGGTTCACCTGATTCTCCTTGTTCAAAGGAAAACACTCTCGCAGATGAAATTATCTTTTATGTACTGCTATGCTCTGGCCAACAGTGATAAAAAAATCCCTACTCCCATTTAAGTAAATATGGATTACCTGACTCAACAGGTAGCCAAAGTAATCCAGCTTTAAATACAAGGATTTCCCGGCGACGCCATTTTGAAATGTATTCACAGACAAAAGTATAGAGCTGCGAAGTGGAGGGAGTTATTTTGGGCATCCAGGGTTCCAGAATTAAAAGTCCCATTAATTCAGGTGACTGACAGTTGCTCCAATGCTTGATACTCAACTGTCATGGGATCATGGGTATTGTAGTACTTATACATACATACATTTGCCATGCCAAACTGGTTGAAGAAATATGATTTCTCAGAAATAAAGTGCAAATGTTCCATTTCCTAACTACAGTATATCCCTTACAGCACAGAGTACATTCTGAACTGACCAGCCACAAATTGTTTTTTTGTCTATCTAGTTTCTAGCATATTTTATAGTCTGGCATATACTTATAACAGCAGGAATTAAACAGGCAGTGTTGAGAGTGAAGGGGCCTTCATGTTCTTAATCTGTTCTGCCAATACATTATCTAAGACATAGTTCATTTCTCACCAATATGTTAGTATTATGACAGCTACCTGCTGACATTTCTCATAAGAATCCCATGTGTCGTGTTAGCTTAAGCCATAAGCATGTGTCCTGTTGTAAAAATAACATTATGGAACTGTGAGGACATATGCCTTTCAGGAGTGTTTCATACTAAAAAAAAGTATTTTTTTCCCCAGCAAGTAGCACCATTTTTAAATACTGAAAATATCAATACATAAGCAAACATGACATCACACCAATGTATTTTGTGCCCCCTGACTGCACGCACAGTCTCAATTTTCTATCTCTCAAGTATAGAATCTGATACTATGTTAAACAAACATTTTACAGCTGACGTCCTCCACAAAAGACCAAGCTAGTGTACACACTTTTCAGATCCATCTTTTAAGCTTACAGGAGGTGAGTGTTAAATATTCAAAACCTCGGTTATTCCTTTAAAAGACAAATTCATCTGAATTGATCGCCATGTCACCATAAATCTGTGCTCTCTCTCACCTGCTGCTGGTTTTCCCTCTGGGAGTGGAGGCGAGCCTGGATGCATTCCCTGGTCTCCTGGAAGGCCTGCCTCTGGGAGCCCTCGGCGGGGTAATGGGTGCACACTCCCACGATGTTGGTACAGGAGAAGATCAGCACGTTGGACACTATCTGTGGAAGAGGATGAGAGAGAAAGAGTTAGAGTGCTAAGAGGGGGCATCCATGTGAGCCAGAGGTCAAAGACTCATACAGTTCAAATGCAAAGTGCCCAGTACAAATCCTGCTAGTCGCTTGTCATATCCCTTTCTTTCTCCTTCCTCTCGCTCTCTACCAACACAAACTACAACTGGTTTTTGAACACAAACAATTAATCCCTTTTAATTTCACGCATCTAGCTGAGAGATTTTATGCCCTGTTTGAACATTAACCTATGCAGTTGAACCAAGGGACTAGTTTAGGTTCTGCTGTCTGTATATAACACTGACATCTTTTCTGAAGAAAATAAATAAGTAAATGTTCATTTTACTTCTCTCTAGTACTATAAGAGAGTTCATCAGACCTTTGGCATTCACATTTCTTAACATCTGGGGCCAGTTGTGATGCATACTGTACACACAAAATAATGAATATACCACTTTTCAAGTATTCTGTGAGAATATGTGTAGCTCCACATGTTCTTTGTGTGATATAGAAATGTGACAGAGATAAGTTCAAAAGGGTTTCTGGCAAACTTTTTTTGACCGTGTAAGGGTCATATGTCTCAACATTCTCAACATTTATAGAGTAAATGTGTGTCCTGCATGTTTTCCTTGAGCCTAAGTAAACAGATTTACGTACTGTCACACCAATCATGCAGTAATGTAACAATAAAACACATCATAAATGTCATAAATGTAACCTGTCATCAGTCAGTAGCCTGTTAATGACTTGCAACTTACAGCACTGAGTTAAGACTGCTTTGCTGTAGATTACATTACTGGTGCATAATGACCAAGAAAAGAACAAGTCTGGTTCTATTCCAAACAGGTTTCTAACACAGAACAATGTGTGTGCAGGTCTTTATGAATCTGGTGCAAGAATATGACCATACATTTAGTTTTGAATTAGTGTTTTATATTTCAGCAGTATCAGCAGTTTATTTGGGGGAGAGCAGAGTACAAAGAGCAGCACCACCTACACAAACTTAAACTACACCTACTGTCAACTCAAACTACAACAGAAAATTGAAGGGAAAAAATGATACAATACATTATAACACAACAGTGAGCACTTAGCAATACAGATAGACAAAATAATTGAAAAAAATAGACACAGCAGAGACTAAAATTAGACATAGGGTTTTAAGAGATTATGACAATTTTATGACACTTTAGTGTTCAGTCTATAACTGCAATAAACAAACAAAAGGACTGCTGCCACTATAGCTACATTATCTCTATATTTGTCTCATCTACAAAACAGAAAAATAACAATCAACAGCAGAGTTTGTATTCAGTTTATGCTGTAGTAGACAGCCAGGCCAGGTAGAAAGCTTCTTATTCCCTTATGTTTCTTATATGTGTATTTATACAACACTTTTCAAAGACACCGTTACAAAGAACAAAAAGTTGCACCTAACCAGCACCACAAGCCAAGTGCCATATAGTTCCATTATATAAAAAAAAAAAATGCAGACATCTCTACACCAAAACATTCTAGATGATAAACAGCACTACGGGTAAGAGGAAAAATATGTAGTTTTGCAGAGTCATAGGATGAAAGGAAAGGTTAGACTTAGCGATGCATGATCTTGCAGAAAATCCATCCAAAGTTCGACTGAAACGGAAACTCACACCTCTAAATCTAAATAAGTCAGCTTAAACATTTGACTATTTGTAAAATTAAGACACATTTGCGCTGTGGGGAAGAGCTGAGAGACTGTCCTCTCACTGCTACGCCAGCCCTCCGACACACGCACACACACAATCATACACACACACAAAATCGGGAAGCAGCATATTGTATCACTATACAAGTAAAATAAGTGAGTAACAGAGTTCCTCGTGTGCATGTAAACATACTGATTGAGTTACTGAAGCTAGTGGAACAAAGGCTACCTAGGAGGGGGGCTGGACATCTGTGGGAAGCCCTTTGTTGGTGCACACTTGCATGTGTGTGCCCCACTAAAACTTGAATATTCAATTTGCAGTAAATCAGTACCTTCAGGTTGCATAGACCCTGTCCAAGTTTCCACCTATCAAACATCTTGCAAGTGGTCATGTGTCCAAGGCACCAGTGCTAAAATTGTTTCCATTCAGTACCAGGCATACAGTGGGTCCTGGGACTGGCAGCCAGCAGCTAGCCAAAGCCAGTAGCCCATTCTTTTCATAGAGCCATTTAATGGGCTGAATCAGCCAGCTGAAACACATTCACACCATCTCTGTTGCCGGAACAAACTGAACAAACACAGCACGTCTTCATCAAGTCAAAAACCCCTCAGCAGGTCTCCATGCAAAAACCAAGCACACTCAGGGGGAGCAGTGGCTGGCGGAAGACTAGCCTGGAAGTGAGGCACGACCAAGGAAAATAAAGAATTGAGGTGTGAGACGGAGAGAAGGTGGTGAATTTAGAAAAGGTTACTCTTTGCTATTTCTGCCTCTTATCTAGCTGAAACACTGTTAAGCTGAACTGGACTGACCCACAGAAGACAAATTACTTTGTAGATAAATACAATCAAGCCATGACAAGCAGTCCTGTGTACAGAAACAGAGGATTATTTACCCTGACATTCTTTATTTTGGCTGCTTGAATATTTACTTTGACAGTTTTTACCTAATAGCATTTCAGTCAGAGAAGCTTTTGTCAAGGAACTGACCATTTATTGTAAATGGTGTAAAAAGGCTCTTCTCCTTGAGGGAGCTCTCAAAGAATCCAAGCAAAAACTATTTTGGTAATCCCTCAGCATAAACACATGAACTATATGTTATACAGAATCAGTAACATCTGTCAGCATAATCTGAACCTTAATCTTGGAACATTAATCTGCAAAAACTATCAAGGCTGTACAATTAACATTATTTTTATAAAATCTATTTTATGCCAAAACAAAAATGATAACATTTGCAACCCTGCAGAATAACTTCATTATTATAACTCATAACCCATGCAGCTCCGTTGACACATTTAGCAGCTCAAACGAGATTTGTCATATTCAGTGTAGCCAGCCATGGTTGAAAAGCCAAATATACTGTATGTAGATTAGAACAGAGAGGTAGCAAATGGCCTCATGAAGAAGTAATCCGTCCGAGTCATGCCAGAGTCGCATCAAAGAGACAATCCTCTCAGCACACAAAGTTTTACAGGCAGAAGGATTTCTCTGTATAATGTCGAGTAAATGTCCTTGTTCAGTTAAAACTGTTACAGAATCTTAACGGTTAATCTCTTAATATTGTAATATTATTGCACACATTTTTAATCTCAGTGATAAATTTTGTAGTCCTAAAAGGTTGACGAGAAGCCAAGACTTTGCACAACTCTGTGACATTCAGCGAACAAGAATGTATTTCGAGTGAACTGCCAGTTGACAGCTGAAACTCTGCTAAAGAACTAGAGAGAAATCATAATGTTTTCCTGTCCATGAGAGGCGTATTAGCATAACAAATGTGTTTGAGACACTTCATCAGCAGAGAAGGATGTACTATTTCGAATCCAGGGAGAATAGTTGCCTGGTACAAAACCCCCGGGGGGGCAGGAGCCGGACTGCTATAGTGTAAAGGTCTGGGCATTTCCGTTAAGAACATGAAAATTAATGTGGAAAACACAGACTCCTGTTTTAAAATCAGCTTGAAACTGTCCAAAATTGACATTTAAAGGTGGGTTCCAGCTACCTACAGTGGAGTTAGCCAGCTGCAGCTGCACATGGAGCTCCACCACAGCCTCGTAGCATCCCGCCCCCACACTGTCATGGAAACGGCATGCATCAGATAGTCTTTTAACAGCTCAATACAAATATTCCCCAGCAGCAGTCTTATTCTATTAATACTGCCAGCGCTCACCCAGGCCTTATTTGGAAACCTATGGGCTTTTCCTTGCCACAAAGGGAAAGTGAGAGCAGAAAAACATGGCTCCCATGTTTAATACAGAGATCATCCCCAGGGTAAGAAAACAGCAATATATTATCAAATAACTGCAGAGGAGAACTGATGAATTCTCTGCTGATTATCACCGTTCATAGATGTAAATAAATCAATGTCTTCTCAAACTTAACATACATAATCAGGGAAGATCATTTTCAGTAATTTCTCTCGGTGATTCATGCATATTGTTTTGCTCACGCCGCTCATGCTGACTCATTTTCATACTATTCAAAACCTCATTTTCATAGAAAATGGTTAAAACACAACCAACCTAAATTCAACTCAAAGCCCCCAAATGACCTGTACCTGCGCCCCACGCAACCTGTTGCAGATTATGATACACAAACAGCTGAATTCCCACGGAGGAGAGAAAATGTGATGTAACACTCCAGGCAAAAAAAGCTGTTTGCCTAATGGCACTCCCACAGGTATTTTACTCTTTACTCTTCTGAATATCCTTGTATCTGTTATCTGATTAATGGAGGCCACTGCGGCAATGACTACCAGAAAATAAACATCTACAGGTAGAGTACTCAACACCATGAACACATCTGTCACATTATGTGTCTCTGTTGAGCAAAGTGCAGTCCTGTGGTCTCATTTATAAAGAAAGCTATTCAGTACATGACCACATCAACACCACTGATTTATAGAACCAAATAGAGATTTATGGAAAGTGTCCCAACTCAGCTGTGGCGAAGGCACAAACTTTAATGTTAGACTATACAGTAGATTATAGTACAGTACAGTAACACAACCTCTATTCACTTTTACCAAAATTTGCTTCGTTTTATTCATGCAGAAAATTTATTTCATTGTGTGACAACCATTTCCTAATTTAAAGATTATTTAAAAATATTTGAGAATTGTGTTCAGCAAGTCTTTTTTGCAGAATACAATTATGCTGAATGCCTAGCCTACTTAGGATTTCACAAACATCTAGCCCTTTTTTTATTTTGGAGTGTATTCATGTTTTTTTAATGATGTTGCTGGTGTTTTTGCTGTCCGTCATCAATTGTCATTTGCAGTGTGGACAATAAAGTTCCTAACTAAATACTAACTTTAATCTGGTGTCAGTTCTTCTCTTTCTCAAAGGAAGCGTTTTTTTTACCTCTCTTAAAATTTTCTTCATATGACTTGTTAGTGGACATCATGATTGATAATCATCAAAAGTCCCAAAATTGACCTCATTATCTCCTGTAAATAAAACATGGCTCCATCAACTTAAGTAATTTAAAAGAAGGCTAGAGCTATGGGGGCTAATGTGTTCTGTGGTTGTTTATAGAAGCCTCACTGGATTTACGCTGATCTGGAGTGAGTGCAGTATTAATAACTCAGCTATCACTACGAGTTGGATGGTTTTATTTCACATCCAGAGCAACAACTATAAAAAAACCCTATATATTTCCAATAAGTCTGCTAATTAAGGAACAATCATAGTAACCGTGTGTGTGTGTTGTTTGGCCTCTGCAATTATTAAATAGCCATTAAAATAATGTTCTGTGTGTGTGTGTGTGTGTGTGTGTGTCCTCACACACACACACACACACACACACACACAGAACATTATTTTAATGGCTATTTAATAATTGCAGAGGCCAAACAAACAGAGAAAACAACAGAGAAAGACATCCTAGGTATCAATATTTACCCGGGAGTTTGGGTTTTTTTACCCGCCTACGTCTCTTCCACACCTTGCTTTTTCAGTGTTTCTTACATCCACCCTAAGCCGCTGAGTCTCTGCTCTACTCCTGAGCTCTTGCCACACTTCCAACAGACTTTTCATTTATACAAGTGTATCTTTCAGAGATGCCCAACATGATGTCTGTGGAGGACTGGCGGCCAATATCCAGCCCACACAAGTGATGACAGCAACCAAATGAAACCAAACTACGCTGTCCTGCACGGTGGTAATGCAAGGTTCTGTATTTCTAATAACACATTTTTGATACACTGGTACATGTTAAAAAGGTATTCATTTGAACCCTTTTAGCCACTAGTGCTGCCGTAGACCACAGATGTGAAGCAAGACATTTCTGCAGCCTGCAGAGCACAGTAATGCAAATGTGCCATAAAAAAGTACAAAACAAAAAGAGGCAGTAAAGCAAGCGGAAGTGCAACACACACAGTTTGCAAAATAAAACAGTTGCTATACTTCCTGTTAAAACAAACAGAACATTCCTTTTTTTATTGGAAAGTGTTAGAAATCTAAATAAAAACATGTTTACTCGCATAAAAATATATAATCGACACTATAGGAAGCTTAGGAAAAATAGATGGAAAACTGTTAACCAAAATAAAAATAAAAATCCCTGCTAAATCCACATAGGATTCAGGAATTTTGAAGTCCACAAACATTCAAAGAAGACTTTGCAAATGTTTTAAGAGGTAGAAAATGTATTCATTTACATGTTAGGTCCTACGGTTCTAGAAAATCCACGGGACAGCTCCAAGTAAAACTTATAAAGCTCATATTTGTTGTTGTGTTTTTGTGATTATTATGCGATTCGAGGCCAAGCGGAAGATCTCAGGCAGACGGCCCGGGGACAGGACAGAAACCGGGCTGGGAACACCAGGCTGACGGCCCAGGGACAGGACAGAAACCGGGCTGGGAACACCAGGCAGACGGCCCGAGGGCAGGACAGAAACCGGGCTGGGAACACCAGGCAGACGGCCCAGGGGCAGGACAGAAACCGGGCTGGGAACACCAGGCAGACGGCCCGAGGGCAGGACAGAAGAGCAGAGCAGGGAAGGTCAGGGGGGTGCCCAGGTGGCCGGGCCGAAGGGCTGAAAAGGTCCGGGCTTTGACCAGACGTACGGAGCAACTCAGGAGGTCAGTGGCGAAGGCGAAACCCCTGCAGAGGTCGAACAGGACGCCGGCAGCAAAGACAGAAACCATCTGGAGGCCGGCAATGAAGGTGGAACCTTTCAGGAAACCTGCGACAAAGGCGAAAGCCCTCTGGGAGGCAGGGCAGGTGCAGATAAAGGGTTTAATAATGTTCAAAAGCTTACAGGGGTCGTCAGGCAGACAGATATCAGCAAACCAGGTTGCAGTCTGAACAGGCAAATAATTCCAAGGAGGAGAGGACTAAATGCAACATCTTGAAACACACAATAAGTCCAAGACAACATGAGGGGGAAAAGGCCAGGCCGCTAGACACCAGGATAACGACGATCTGACACAAAACAAAGGAAGACACAGACTTCCATACACACAGCTAGGGGAGACATCGAGACACAGGTGTGATCAAGATACAGATGAAAACAAGAAAAGCAATCAAAGCAGGAAGTAAAACTGTAAGACACATGAGGGAAGGAGACCATTTCAAAATAAAACAGGAAATGACTGAACACAAACCCAAAACCATGACATATGATGATTACTTTTATTTTGAGGAACATTACTATGATATTGATGGTTACATTTTGCTAAGGTTAGGTAAGGTAAGGTTAGATATGGTTTGTTGACTGATGATTTGAATTGGTGGAGCTTGTTAGAAGCGATGCATTGCCTGTAATTAAGAAATGTGACAATGACAAGAGCAGTGATTCCTCTACCACCCTTGTGAAAATATTAAGGAAATCAGATCAAATTACAAGCTTTTTCAAGTAACACCTGATTGTTGAATTTTGAAATTAAAAATTATTGCGATCGCAAGATCACAAATTCCTGGAGGAAATGGCTGAGGCAAACCATGAACTTTATTTTGAGCAAAAGTCAAAGAAAGAAATAAACAGGCCTCTGTTAACTCTGTTTTGCCCCTTGGTAAGTACTGCAACCCTGTGTCAGTCTGATATTTACTTTTACTTTTGATTAGATTATTAAATTGATTACACCCCCTTAGTTAGCACACTGAGGCACATTGTGTGCTTTAAGGATAAATGCAGGTCATGTGCGTCATGCTGATTACTGTGAGCAGCCCACTGCCAGCCTCATTCTGCAGGGCAATGTGCAAGAGGGTGAAAGTCTCTCATGTGAGGGCCTGCAGTTATTTGTTGCCAGATTTTACCTTGAAAGCTGTCAGCTGCTATATTAATGCCTTTGTAACCAGGAACAAACCTGAGGATCAAATTGCACGAACCAAAGGCAGGTTTTGTTGCATGAGTGCTGTGTATGTAATATATTCCATATCACTATGGCAATCCTACAAGACTGCTATTCAACTCCTGTGTTATTTCTGCTTTGGTAAGGCACAGTGCACTCTAATACTGTACATTAAATTTAACTTATTAGATGAAATGCTTTCAGTTTTAATTAGAAAGTAATTATGTGGAGTCTACTGCATTACTTACACGATGAATTACTATAATTTAACAGGAGAATGTGAATATGCACGGTATATAGTCTGGACTCATTCATTCAAAGCTAATTTCAAACTTTGGTCCACCACAAAACTGTGGTCAAGGGTTCGGTTCGAGAGAGCTTTAATGCAGTCCCACGGACTGCATCAAATGTAAGAGACGCCGCTCCATCATCATATACAATAGAAACCATGGCCACAGGGTATGGGATGTCATGGTCTACACATAAAACAAAATGTCTACTTTAAATTTTGAGCAAAGTAAATATCACAACTTACTTTAAACTTATGACAATTCCAAAATATCTAAAGGAGCCTTGATTGATTTTTTTGGCCACTTAGGGCCAGCCAAAGGAGGTGTAAACACATCACTGACATATTATCAACTTATAAAGTTGTTGCAGTGAATATATTAGCATACAGTTGTCTATTTACACACAGAGCAACATTAGCATTCATTAGGTGTATTTTTTATTTTGTGGAGCATTTTAGCATTTCATGCCTTTATTACACAGCCAACAAAAGAGAGACAACAGGAAACAAAAACCCAGAGAGACAGGGAACAACTCAAAACAAAGGTCCCCAGGCCGGCTGGCCCACAGTCTGTTCCCATAGTCCCTAACCCCCAGGCCACCAGAGCACCCGCTAGGAGTCATATTTCGGGCCACCTGACCAATTTAAGGCCAATATATACCCTCCTTTTAGCTCTGTTTTGAGCTCCACCATTTTAATAGCTAAATGCTCCACTATGCTCTTCAGCTGGTTGCTAACTTGTTTGTTTGTCATTTGGTGCTGGGTGGGTGCACAGTTGATTTATCAGAGCTTTCTCGTTTAATACAGCTGCTGGAAATTAGGGTTGATGAGAACACTGAGACTGTACCTGTTTGGTTCAGCTGAAAGCGCCAGGTAGAGCTGAGGGGGATTACAAGATCTAGTGATAAATCTCTGTGGGTTTATCACTACAAGTGACCCCTTTCACATTACATCCAGTCATTTAATCCAGCATTGATATAATAATAATAATAATAATATTGATTAGTGCAGCTTTAAGAATGTCAACAGGCAGCTGAAAGCAACGTTTGCACTGAGAGCACAGCACAAAACACTCGTCTGGTGAGTCTGCATTGATAGGTTTAAAAAAAAAAAAAAGAGTTTATTCCCCTTCCCGACAACTGAAGACACCACCCTTTGTACAGACTCAAGTATCTGATTCTGTATCAAGTATGAAAATTCAATGTGTGAACTCATGCCTCTGCATGTCCTCTGACCTCCTATGTCACAGCTTGTTGACATCGCAAGAGCATAAAGCAAAAAACAAAATATGTTGTTCAGAAACAAAATGTGAAGAAGAAAATATTTAACAGAGTTTGAGAGCTTTGAACATTTCTGGAGTTCTACTTCAACATAGGGACACCAAATGCTTTCAAGCAGCCCTGATGCCTCACAGGAGACACTGAACTCCTGGGAACTAAAAGGTCATTCTATGAGTCATGCCTTTGAAGAAGAAAGACAATCCCACCAACAAACAGAAGAAAAAGCATGTTTAATTTTTCATCTGATGCTTCAAAAGAGAAGAGACAGAGAGGGAGGACACTGACTAACTGGAGATTCTTCCAAATATAGACCATACATTTCAACACTGGCCATACAACAGACACGGCTGTGTGGCACTCTTTGATGTCAACACCTAGCACTCAAATCTATTTTCCTCAAATGCTTTGAAAACTCTGACAGGAAACAAATACATTTTTTAATAGCCAGGTAGGTCTGTGCACCCAGTGTACTGCTAGCCACCTTGACAAAAGGAAGAAATGACAACTTGTAGGAATTCTCTCTGCCCGCACAGATTTATTCAAAGCCGGGAGGATTCAGTCTCCATCTTATCTAAGGCCTCAGAACCAACACAGCCTTATGAAATGGTCTAAAACATTGCTACAAATATCCTGTAATACAAGGCCAGGCAAGTTTATTTGTATAGCACATTTCAACAACAAGGCGAAGTGCTTTACATAAAACATAAAAAGCAACATAGGGCAATATAAAAAGACATTTAAAAACACTTAAAAAAAAGAGTTCAATAGAAATTAAAAACAAGATAAAACAGGAGAGTAAAAGTTACAGTGCAGTGTAAGAAATGAATCATTATTTGATTAATTAAAAGGCAGTGGCAAACAGAAAAGTCTTCAGCCTTGATTTAAAAGAACAGAGTTTCAGCGGACCTGCAGTTTTCCGGGAGTTTGTTCCAAATATGTGGTGCATAAAAACTGAACACACCGTGTTACTGGAGAAGCCAGAGAGCTTATAGAGAGAAAAGAAGTGGACTGAGAAGGCGTCCCCTAGTCTGCCTGAATGTTGAAACACGATGAGAAACACTGATGTGTCTCCTGGGACGACTCATCCTGTAGTAATATTTGTCATGCATTCCCTTTGCTGGTGCTACCTGAATTGTTTTCAAACAGATGCACCTCTACATTTTTGGTGGTATCATTTTTACAGCAAAATTGGCAGAAAAACAAATAAGAAAAAAACATCCTAAAACAATTAAGAACACAGTTTCTCCCAAAAATAGTATTAATTTTGTACAGATGTTCGTGTTCCCTGAATCCGACTGAATCCCAGTAACTTGTCTTTCAATGATCCTTTGACTTTTCATCTAGCGTCACCATGAGGTTCACATTTGTGGTTTTGAGTGAAATGTATCGACAACTGTTGGATGCACTGGAATCAAATTTGATACAGACATTCATTTTCCCTCTGGATGAATGTAATAGCTTTGGCGACCCCTTAATGTTTTGTCCAGCGCCATCGTCAGGTCAAATCTTTACGTTGTCCGATACTTTATAACCACATACCTGCAAAACTAATGACACTCCCATCAGCCTCAGCTGTACCTTGTCTTATTGTGCTTATTAACAAATGTTTGTATGCTAACACAGCATTTAAAAGAAGTCCATAAAAACTTCTCAAAAGATCCCTACAGCATAATCTTCTCTGTCCATCCATATGCTCAGCATGAGCATATGAATGGAGCATATGGCATATAGCATACCCACTGACTTTACTGACACTGTACTTTCTGTACCAGCAGCCATACCAACAATCCCAATGCCCCAGTGCAGTGACTTGGACGCTGTGCTGTAGGAGATGCCATCCTTCAGATGAGACGTTAAACCGAGGTCCTGACTCACTGTGGCAGATCCCATGGCACTTATAACAAAGAGTAGGGGGTTCCCCGGAGTCTTAGCAAAATTACCAATCTGGCTCTCTCCATCTGGCCACCTAATCATCCTCCAGTGTAATTGGCTCTATGTTTCCCTCCCTCTCCACCTCAAGCTGATGTGTGGTGAGCATTCGGGCGCAAAATGGCTGCCGTGGATCACGCAGGTGGGTGCTAAACATTGGTGGTGGTTGAGGTGAGTTTCTCTCCTTCACTGTCAGTGCTATATAAATGTAATCCATTATTATTATTCTGTTTAACAACACAGAGCATGACTGAGTCATGCAAATCAGGACAAGTGAATGAAAATTAAATCATGTGGTATCAAATAGCTGCCTTGTGTCTGGTGGTTTGTTTACATATAAAGTAGGTATTTGAATGACATGCCTGGGAACAAATCAGTAAATTACAACAGGAATCAACCAGTGAATAAGATACAGGTAAGTTCCTCATGGTAGCCTATGAGTGAGCTAGGAAGGAACAGGTTTGACCAACGAAGAGTAGGAGACAGCGTGAGAATTTAGCCATACTTTGGCTAAAATATGAGAGTTTCAAACATGCTAAACCCATAGATGGACAAAGGAAAAGTGTATAATGCTAGCTTTTTTTTACCACAAAAACTTCTGTTTTACTAAATTCAATGTATATCACAACCTCCATTCTCTGCGAAGTGTGTGATTCTCTGACTTTTATGATTGTGATTGAGCAAGAATCCAGCAAACTTTAAGCAGCAGCACAGGCCCATTCAAGAAGAGTCCAATGCGATGGACATAAAGTTGGCTGCATATTGAGAACTGGTGTTTTATATCGGTTGTTTGGATACCTAAGCAGTAAGCAGTATTTGTGTCTCTGTGCCAGTTGGCTGCCCATTATCTCAGCTTGCAATATCTTCTCCAAAATACGAGCCAATTGCAAACGCCCAATGCAACTGAATAAGCAGAAAACAGTTCAAATCAAAATTCTCCTATTTCTCAGAGACAAATTATCATCATAAAACTGACAAGATACAACAAATCACAAGGCTTGGAACCTGACCTGAGCTTTCTATTACCAGGAAATAAAGAAAGAGGGAGAGATCCCCTGATAACACTAGTGCTTAACATTAAGTATGTCCAGTTAAAGCCTGTTCTAACTAAATCTGTATGTCCTACCTAATCAAAGGACACTTAATCGCTGAAGATTACTGCAACTTAAACACAGTATAACATTATGTGAGTAAATCGTGGCTATGTCAGGAGTAGTAACAGATGAATGAACCAATAATTCCTGTTTAGGGAAAATAAACGGTGGATGTTTGTGGGAGAGACAGACAGCAAGTGTGTATATGTGTGTGTTTGAGAGAGAGAGAAAGAATCACAATTCTTCTGTTTATGTAAATTTTTTGTTGTTGTTTTTATTCCACACTTGTTTTGGCAATGTAAATGTCCGTTTCCCATGCCAATAAAGCCCCTTAGAAATGAAATGAAATTGAACTGAAAGCTTAGTGAGAGAAAGTACCTAACCTCCAACATACCAAGCATACCATCTCTGACCCAGCAGGGGATAAATATTAATGCTCAGCCTCAGTCTATGTGCAACTCTACCCTGTTCTGTATATTTACTTGACACCATTTCAAAAAACAAAGCCAAACATATTAAGAAAAACACAGCACTTGTAGTAGCTGTAAAACTGATTTAGATTATTTTAAAACAATGTCTAGAAGTATGCAGTAGAAGTGGATTAAGTGACATTGACGTATTCTAAGATTTTTTCAAAACGTATGAGCATAAACACAGCTGACAAGAATTTCATACTGAGACTATTGAAAGTGCAAAGGAGATTATAAACAATGCTTACGATTTAACTGGAAGGACAGTGAACGAGGCACAATTTAATAAATGTATTACAATTTATCAACTATGAAAACTCATAAATAAATGTTGTACAATCAATCAGTGTGTCATAATAAGTATATACAAAAATCTTGTGGATTTTTCCTGTTTTCAGAAGCAAAGATCAGTACAGTGAATTCTGACATAATTAATTAATTCATGTCAACATTTGGCCTTTTCAGAAAAATAGAGCCCGCTCCTCTCTACTCTGATAAAGCACTAAGTTAGTTGTGGTGGTAAATATTTACTAGGAGCTTTCATTGTGCTGACTCTTATTCTGACTCTTGCTCAGTCTCGGTCCAGCAGCAAGTTTTTGGAAGATATGCGAAGATATGTTTTACAATTAGAATGACTGAGGAGCTCACCACATTCTGTTGCCATTGTTAGGTCTCAAAACATAAAAATTAAAACAAGTCATGACTACTGGGACGTCTTGCACAACAACAAAAAAGTATTCAATCCTCGGAGACAATGTTTTTCTTTCTAACATCTTTCTGTCATTAAATTGGCAGATCTGTTACAAAATCACAGTTTGATTGTTTTGTCAGTGCATAACTTCTATCATTTCCTGTAAGCACAAAATGGTAAAATATACTTATATACTACTACAATGTCATCATTACTAAAAAGTGCAGTGGTTCCCAAACTGGCTACAGAGACAATGTGGAATAAAACTAAAGTTGAAAAGACCTTCTTTACAGCTTTCATTTTGCCTTGCCAAAATGGTGAAACTAATAACATCATTAATTGCTGCATTGCACTGCAATAATTGCAGGAACAGAGCCATTATTAATGAAGCATGGCATTAGTTCATAGGTTCAGTTAAATCCAAAATATAAAGAAGCTTATCTTGCTCTCAAGTTCTCTGTCGAAATAGCAGAATAGCCTTGTGTCTTTTGTGTGTAAAAACTCAGTTTGGGCAAAGATTAATTTGAATTTTTCATTTACTCAACAGAAACCTGTGAAAAACATACATGAAAAGAAACATGCAGTTCATGTTCTTCATGTAAGGAGAAGAAAAAAGTGCTAATAAATGAAGTTCCAGCTCTATGTTTGGTTCCCTAGTAATAAATGTCCAGCAGGGGCTAGAACTCAGGGACATGTATGCGTGCCAGATGTCCCGTGCTCCTCTGCGCTGCCTCCACTTGTTCCACAGTTTTACCCACACGGCCCTTGTGATGTTCTGTGTCTGCCCGTCTGTTGTGTTTGGGTGTCTGGGAGCCGTCCGGCGGCCAGCTGCCATGACAGTTCTGTCTGAGTGATCAAACACACCCACGCTGTGATTTCCACAACACCGAGCCAAAACAGACTGGAGGCCCTCGGAGGCTGTTGGACCGAGTCTCAGTTACAACTGGCCTGTTCAGTGACAGTTTACACTATAACACCTTTCAAAATATGCCAACTGCACTGCTGAGCTTGCCAAAACCCTTCAGAGTCTGAAGTTCAGACTGTTGTTAGGTAGTGTCAACATTCCCTAACAACATATCTCTACATATCTACTACACCATATCTCCAGTAGTGTCTGTGGTACAGAAGAGCAACTTTATAGCGACCTTTTGGTGCTTATAAGATACTGTATCATCTGAATAACTGTATAGAAAAGGAACCAGTCAAACAACTTTAATACATATCTCAAATACATTTCAACATTTCTGCACTGCCATATCGACAGGCAAATCTAGTTTTCAAACGTTTTTTAGTTTTGTGAATAATGTGTCTTTAATTTAGCACTTCATTGTAGTTTTATTAATGGACTCCAGACAGCTTGTTCTCTGCTGATCAAGTATTTTATGTCTATAATTGAGTCCTAAAAACATTTCCCAGCCATATTTCAACTAGTTTCTAACTGCAATCCACTTCTTTGAAACATTTCCCACAGCCCTGTGAATTGAACAATAAACTCTAAAAACTTACATACTGTCAAAATGGACTTAAAGCCTTTTTTCTCTTCTTCTCTCTTTCCCCTTTCGAGTTGTATGTTCTTTTAAGTATGTAATGTCTTTTGTGTTTTGTGTTGAACTGAGGAAAATACGAATAGAAATTCAATGTTGAATAACAAAAGAAATTGTCTGTATCTTGAAACAAGAAAGAAGAAGTCTGGTACTTGTAACACATTGGTTTGCAATAGAAACAACATGAGCTATTTTTAAAAACTCAATTGCAGACAAAAATGCCTTGATACAAAGGAGACTTCTGCAGTGAGCAGACTCATAATCAACATGCAATGAACATAAAACTAGTCTTTTGTAAATAAATAAATAAATAAAAGCCAGAGCAAGTGTCTGAGCTTTTAGAGCTTATAATACAGTGTGTGGATCGTGTCTGTTTTCTGCCTCTGTTGGAGTCTTTGATCCAGCACCTGTAAAAGCTTTTTCCAGTGTATGCATGTCTATCCTTTATTGTTGATGAACCATTTGATATGAAATAAAGAAAACGGTGGTCACAGTACAGTTACAGTTTGAGAAGTGACAAATCTAGCAGTTTTCATTATCATCAATAATTTATGTTTTATACAGCATACAGGCCTGTTATTGTATTTTATACAATACAATATAAATTATTTACAAAATCCTCCTCTGGCATATAAGACCTACTCTGCATTTAATTTGTCTGTTTGTGTGAATTATTGCACACATATTGATGCCTATATACCCCAATAAAGGGATGTAATCAACAAAAGTGTTAAAAAGCCTGTAAGAATATTTGTTTTGTCATGCCTGAACCTCAAGTGTCTGCAAAATACCTAATTTAGCAGCTGGCATGTTTAATTTTGATGCTGTTGGATCGTGTTTGCTTGCCAGAACCTGCTATAGTGTTAGTATAGGCATGTAGCTCTGGAATAATGATAACAGGTGCTCTTAGATAATTTTGGTGTCCCTGTTCAGAAGTAAACTGCATGTTAAAGCTCATGCTGTTCTCATTACCCAGTGTGTGGGATTACAATTTGGAATCAAGTAATTACATTAGTTACTAATCCCAGTAACGCTCCATTACTTTGAAAATTTGGGGGGTTGGCTTTCTTTCCCATCTTTGATGGAAGGTTTATATTAGTGGGGCCTCTGTGCATTCAGGAAAGTGACTGATTAACAATATACGTGGTAGCTTGGTGCAGGGGCTGGAGGTGTGAGGAAGCGGTTAATCTCTACCAAAAAAGGCGAAATACAACTCCCAGTAACTCCCAAGTTTTTATTCACATTTTGCGTCTTAGCCGGATTTCTTACGTTAGCTACTGGTACACCAACATTCAGCATCACCTGGTCTTGTTCAGATTTAGTGTGTGATCGCCGCATCTGCATCATGAGATGAGGACTTCTGAAGTAGTGCTGCTGCATTTAGCCACCAGGGTGATGTTGTAGGTTGGCTGCATGTTAAACCATAATGTCTTGTTTTCAATTTCTACATGTGTCAAATGCAAAAGATATGATGTGCGAGTGTGAAGGATTTGGAGTTGTTTAAAGGTTTAATTACTTTATACAGTATTACTAATTTATGTAATTTATATTTGCCCAACACAGTCATTATACCTAATGAGCAAACTGACCAACTGGCCAGTCTCCAGTAAAGCTGGTGTTTTCCCTTAAAAAAAACTTTCTATAAAACTAGATATGGTCTATGTTACTGAGTCAGTTAGTGTATTTTTTTTTAACTGCACGTAAAGGTGGTGTTGTTTCTTGTCAGCAGCTATATGTTCTGCATGCACCTGATGTCCAAGAACTTTAAGCACAAGTATTTCTTCCTGTATCTTAGATACATTTTTGTTGTACAGCTCAACATTCATAAACAAGACAAACATACACTCAGTGCATCCCTGAGGGCATGTTTACACATTACAGATGTATCTATATTTGAAGGTACGAGTATATAGGTGCCAGAGGTCCTCTTCCAGCTATCAGCTATTGTTAGCTGTCAGCTGTGTTACTTCTGAGCTAAGAATGCCTTTAGCAAGGCACAAGGCCAAGGTGGAGAGTAGCACAATATCAAACACAGCTTGGTGTTTTCATGGCAACAGCTTCAGCAGCTTTCTGAGTACATGGATGGTTGGGTGAGAAAGAGGAGGTGTTCACTATTTTTAGAAGCAATAATTGCTTAATTTCCTCTCATAATACACATCTCACACCTTTTGATGGTTTGATGGTGAGTGGATTAGTCTTGCAGCGTAAATGAAAGCAAGGGCATTATGCTTCATTGTTCAAAGCTCCCATTAGTGAGCCTTAACAAATCTGTTTAAGTTGAACTCTGCAAAGACGAAAAGCTTCTAGTGGAAGACCAAATGCAGGAAATTTCTCTCTGGTACTTGTAGCGGGGAATCAATTCTAGATTTGCAGCAAAAGTGCATGTCAGTGTATGCTTTGCATACATTGGACATAGCATAATATATTTGCTTTCCCAAATTCACACTTCCTTGCACATATTTACAAGCCCTCTGTGGCCAGAGTTTGCCATTTTAAGAGTGGAAATTATGCTGAATGTATCAGTAAATGAATTAAAGTTAGTCACCCAACTTTGCACTGGTGTACTATTGAAATACTTCTCATGTAGTTGTTGCATATTAACCTTGAAATGTACTTACGATACGAAACAATCTGAAACTTTTGGCAATGCAATCTCAATGTATTTTGGCTAAGCTATAAAACAATTTTAACAAAAGTAGCTTACTATTTAAGCAAAACTCAAAAGTGAGAAATCTAAAACTCCAGTTTTGCCTTATAGATACATAGCTGCTATTTAATGACTATACCTAAATGTTCTGTATGTTGATCTCTGTTAATAAAAAAAAAGTTTGTAGTGCCATACAGACAGAGCAAGTCAATGTACAGTGGTAGCCAGGATGTGCTGATCCAGGGAGCAAATGTTATAAATGTTGATGTGTCCTCAACGCTGGGAAATAGGACAATGGTGTTGTCAAGACACTGCCAGCGTGTGTTGTCTGTTCAGACTTTGAGCTTCACAAATTCGGGTGTTTTACCAACGTGGAATTTGATCTGATGTGGAACCAGCAATCAGAACCCAGCTAGTAAAGACCAAGTCATGACCAAGACCAGATCAAATTAAGTCCTATTCTTGCTCAATTATGCAAAACACTGAGTAGGTTTCTTTCCTAATGCAAATACCATTATAAAAAGAGCTTTCTCACAAATAAAGATTTAGATCTCACAGCAGATGGACAATATCCTTCGAACCCAACAATCAAGGGCACCAGTCAAACAATGTTACTGCATATCATCTCAAATACATCAAATACAACACCATCTGCACTGCCGTATTGACAAGCAGTACTACTTTTCAAACTGCCAACATTATTTGGTTTTGTGAATAATGTGCCCTTAATTTAGCCGTTGATTTTAATTTTAAGACCCCATCAGGACAGTTGTTTCTAGTGAATTTTTAAGATCTACAAAAGGTCCTTCAGAGAAACACCAAAAATCACTCAGAAATAATAGAGAAATCACAAACAACAAATGTTAAATATTGCATATTATCTATGTTTTTATATGCAGAGACAGAAAGAGCCACTTCAATATGATCACTAAAAACAAAATAGATAAAGCTACAAATAATAATGAGATTATATCATCATATGCCAAAATGGGAAATTCAGCGGACTGGTTTGATAAAAATAGAGTTTGATCTGCATGATTAATATGTCAGATTTAATTGATACAACATGACTCAATGACAAACACATAATTTATTTTTTATTATCGTTTAAAGATCAGAATTGTGTGTGCTGTTCAGAGCATTTGCATCACTGTTGACTGAAACTTCAACACACTATATTATATATATAGAATTTTAAGACTGGGCTCAATATGAGAGCTCTACTTCAAACCTGAGTTGTAGTATCATCCCCTGAGATCCACATACTGCAAGCAGTTCTGCTACTGTGGCTACATTCACTGAATATGATTTAGTTTACAAGCAGAGACATGGATCAGGGAAGCTCCATGAGGATGACAGCTCTAACTAATCCCTGACCTGTGGCTCGTGAGCATTTGTACCCTGCTCAGTTTTACAAAGCAGCCGAGGTTCAAACTCCGTCCATATAAGGCCAGGTGGGGAGACTCGGAGCCTTATCACACCCTGTGTTACTTTATTGCTCCGCCTGGCAGTCATAATACATGTGGAAAGCATCGCTGGAGAGGGATCTGAGGACTGAAGCTTTTCCTTGACAACCAGCCACAGAGTAATGATAACCTCAGAGCTGAAAGATGGCTCTTCCCGCCCGATATGGACCATCTGTAATTTCAGAGCCAGTTTTAGCACCAGCCCTTTCTAAATATGAAAAGAATAAACAGATGTGCATACACATTTTTCTCTCTCTAGTGAGAATAAATACACTCTGACAACTGTTCGTTTCTCTGAGGGAAACTATTCCCTTAGTATAACATTAGGATGCTACAGTTTCAGTAACAGCCCTTTGTGTACATTAAACAACACGATCCCCACAGTGAGAATATACAATACATGTAAGCTATTAGCATATGAATAATGCTGACGGTTGCAGAGTGGATGCATTTGTAAACTGATGAGGTCTAATACTGTTGACTACTTGAAGACCGATTGTTTACAACAATCTGATAATTAATAATTTAAGTGGTCCAGCATTCTCTGGATCCAGCTTCTCAAATGTGAGACACTGCTGCTTTCTATCAGTGCAAATTTAATATCTTTAGGTTTGAACAGTTGTTCGGACAAAATAAGTTATTTGGATGTCACTTTGGGTTCCAGAAAAGAGTTTTTTCTATTTTCTTGTATTTTATAGACTAAACAATCAATTAGTCATAAAAATGATTAATAGTCTAATCAATTATAAAAATAACCATTAGTTGCAGCCATAAATCTGTTGTCAGTTGAGATGAGTTTGTCAGTCTGTTACATGCCTGCTCTCATTAATGCACCAAATGGTTCTGCTCCCCATGCAGGAGGGGTAATTGGTGATGGGCATGATGCCCCATATCCAGCCTCTGTCATGCACTCTCTCTCCAGAGCAGGCTGCTTTTATGTCTCTCTCACAATAGTGCCTCTATAAAACTATGGGGGGGTCTGTGGGAGATAGACTGAGGTTTGATCCCAAGTAGACAAAATCTGTCTGCTGTGTAGGTCGAGGAAACCGAATCATTTGTCTTTCAGAACATCAGGAAGATTTGAGGAGAA
The DNA here is from genome assembly GCF_020085105.1 of Siniperca chuatsi. Classification (NCBI taxonomy): domain Eukaryota; kingdom Metazoa; phylum Chordata; class Actinopteri; order Centrarchiformes; family Sinipercidae; genus Siniperca; species Siniperca chuatsi. The sequence continues at coordinate 22,741,205 of NC_058053.1, forward strand.
AATAAACCCAAAGATTTTCTTTGTCTATACATATAAAATTTCACAGCACAAATCTGTAAATAGGCTGAATGATCAGTTCCATAATTATCATATCACGGAACATTTCTCACACTATCATTTCATTGGTGAGTCATCTGTAAATGTGCAAGTGAATCTCACAAAAACACCATATTTTCCCCCCTTTATCCATCAACAACCTGACGACAGGACAGTAGATTTGCATTCGTTAATGATGATAATGGAATTACTTTCCACGATTAGCATAATGGCACATAATGGGCTCAATGGACTCTTCGTGCCACCTTGACAAAGGCTGCCTGTGAGGCGTGCTATGTGACTGTGCATGCAAGCACACTTCGTGCACTGCATACATGGTTCAGTCAGATCAGGGCTCTTCACTAACACTATCTGAAGAGAGAAATAGCTGCAAACTGTCACAAAATGGTTTGGTATTAGAATACTTTAACTACTTGAGTAGTTTATTTTTTTTATGCTACAAGAATCTGTAATAATAAACCTATGGCCTATGTAATAATAGGCCACAGATTCAGCCAGTATGTTCACAAGAAGTTTCATGCTGGCATAGACACAGGCAGGAGAAATACTGAGAATACAGAAGGACAGCAGAGGCGTGGATTTGGCAGCAGGAGTGGTCTGAAAGTGACTATGAACATCTCCAAACTTTTTCCCAACATGAAAGCTATTACATTCCATTGCAAGTGACACAAATTCAAGTTGACCACAGTCATTGTGTTACATGAAGAACAAAACTACATGCGTTTTTGCAGTTACCTATCAAGCACACAGGTGGTGAGTGTTTGACAATGAAGAGATAGATTTTGGGTGGAATATCACTATAACTGCATTAATCAATATTTTTATTTTAAAAATGGATCGAATGACTGTTTGAAATGTGAACGTTGTTGCTTGTTGGGACAAACCCACAGAAAATTATTACCAACTTTGCGGCTCTACAGAGCTCTACAGAAGCTTTTAGCATCTTTCAGCTCATTCTTTTGGTTTTCCTATAAGGTCACTCTCACTGTTCTCATCAACCACATTTCCAGCAGCAGCAGGCATAAAGCTCTGATTAACAGACTGTACACTCCCTGCCAAGCACTAAAGGGCACACTGGCAAAGGTTGTGACTAGCTGTTGAACACAGTAGAACATTTAGCACAAGAGCCAGATATTTTGACTTGGTGGAGACCAAACCAGAGATAAAAAGGAGAGTTCTGCTGCCCCCAAGAGGCCAAAAATTTTGCTTTAAGGGATCTATTTTGTGGAATTATGCATTGGTGTAAATACAAGCCCAAACATAATCTGGGTATGGCCCTCTACTGCTATTCTGACTACACATAGTCAAACATTGATTGGTGTAGCTTTAACATATGGTATTTACAACTGCACTTTATGACAATGACATGTCGTAAATATTCACCAAACTAACCACAAATGTGAGTGTTGAACACTACAAATGGCCAAAAAATTATTCCCCTCTCCATGAACAATTGCCAAAGCCTGCATATGGCCAGGTGGAAGGTGACCAACACAGTAATTCCAGCCAGGAAACAGGGACTAACTGTTTCCCTGGATATGGACTCTGATGGTTTTACACATGAGGCTGGAGACATACACATTAAAATACAATTTGTATTCATGAGGTTTAACCTGTGATCTGATTCCTGTTCCAGCTGCAGCTACGACTCAGGGCAGAGATTTGCTGTCTCCGTTCATCGAGTGCCTCTGATTCATTGATTATGAGGTAAGCGTGCTAGATGGGAGAGGAAAACATCCCCTGTGCAGCCGGCAGAAACGAGGACTCACATAATAAAAATGGATGTGGCACAACACACACAGTCACACAGAAAAACAATACATCATGTCCTCATTTTAAGCTGGGTTACATTAAAACACATTACTTAGTCAAAGCTATTTTTAAACCACCACTCTTGGTCTGTGCTTACGACAAACTCCAGCTAAATGGTACAGGTCAAGAATTTTACTCGGGACCAAAATCTTGGTCTATGAGGTCACTCCAGCCGTGGAGAAAAAATGGCAGAAGTCCTAGTTCCCCAGGCTGGCAGGAACTTTTTCTGCCACATACAAACACTGGTGCAGTAGTGGCTACTTACACATGAGGACTTTTCTGGGAAAAGGGCACAATCCTCTAGGAAACAATTGTCCTTGTTCTGCTAAAATCATTATTAAAAATATTTAGCTATTTGGTTGCACAGCAACAAGCACCAGGAAGAATATGTACATAATAAGAAACATATATATTTAACAATGTTTCAGGGAGTCTTAACTATTATAAAAGCAAAAGAACATTTGAAGTCATGTGTACCAGCAACAGCTGTGACAGAAATCACAGTTGCAACGTTGACAAAAACCCTCTTAGGTTTTCTCTCTTTACTGACTCACTGTGAGAGAATTGCCTTGTCAGAGTTATCACCATGCAGAACAATAATCTAGCACAGGAATGCAAACTGGGAACTCCATGATTACTGAACCCAAGTTGTATACACAATTGTAGCTCTGTAGAATTTTAAGGGATGTTTTCTCAGTGGAGCAGCAAAACATGCTGCCTACAAATGACAATTGTGTGTCTAAAGATGCCCAACACAGGAAATACAAGCACCAATTGCACTTGTGACCAAGCTATGTCCACCTGCATGAGCAAGGACCTACTTTAACATTGTCACTTCAACTATTCAAAGGAAAGATAAAAGGAAAGAAAACGCAGGGTGCTTTGGGCCAAACTCCAAACTTGGAGAGTTTATATCAGAGATTGACAGTAATGGCTGTCTGAATGCCCACTTTCAACTAATTTGAATGGTCTAGTTGTTGCTCTCTTAACCCTTTACCACCCACTGTTTTGACAGCTGAATACAAGTACCATGTAGAACTTAATGGACTGCTAGTACTATTAAACTTTATATGAATATGCACATGCAAATTACAAGCCCTGTTGTGAAACAAATTCTGAGCAGAGTAGACAACTGCAACCATGAAATGATGGTGTCTCCAGGGGGGTGAGTGTTAGGGGGAAAAAAACTATATCACTTGAAAAAAGTTAGACCAAAATAGTCATAATAGTCTTACTGCAGCTTATAATCATATCAAGTTATGCTTCATTGCTAGTGAAACTGAGCCACATAAATAAGTTATTAAATATGGCAACCATTCTCTCAGCTTTAGCAACCAATTACCGATGCCAAGGCCATGTCAAGTCAATTTTATTTACATAGCCTAATATAATTAGAACCTGTGCAGCATACGAGACCCTCTATCTTTAGACCCTCGACTCAGTTAAGGGAAAAAACTTTAAACAGGGGGGAAAAAATGGAAGAAAAGGCTGTAGTGGATTCCAAGGGGAGTTTAGCATATGGTGTGTGTTACAAAGCACTAACTATAACTAACCAAATCATGACTAACTTAGACTTGAGTATGAGCTAACAGCGTGTTTTCCCAACTAGACTTTCAGCAAAATATACACATTAGAAAACTATGCAGAAATGTGTCACGACTCATACAAATGATACATCAGCAGCAATGACCGACTTAATTGAATCTCATGTAGTGCCCAGTAATAGAAGAGAGAGAATGCGTAGAGAATTGTAACAGCAGAATCAATCATGGAACCAGCATTTTTTTTTTGTGTTCATTCAAAGAAAGGATGAACAGTCCCTTGTATTGACTGGTTCAACTACAATTGTGCTTCTTGGAAAAACTGTAGCTCTTTTTAAACTACAAAAAATATCACAATGACTTCTACCATCTCCAGGTCAACTCTTTCCAGAGTTTTACCTTTGTTTTGGTGCAAAAATGTAGCTTTACGCACTAAAAAGACGACTAAATAAAGACCTCCATCCAGATAGAATCATTCAGTTGCTGCTTTGTGTCCTGGACTCTCAAGAGGAAATAATCTGCGTACTTGTTCATGGCTGTGTTAAAGCTATATGTTTCATTTAAAGCGTACATTTCATTAAATCTGTAACTCATCCATTAAGAAAAAGTCATGGTAGAAACCTGCAGGGAAACGTCCACTTGTCTTCCTCATGTCAAAGAGCTGTCAACTGCAGGCAATACAGCAGCCACAGATTGGTTGGTTGACCATGGGAAATAACCATTAGGTTCCTGATAGTCATTCACTATGGAGGTCATGGAACTGCGCTATCACACTAAGCTTAAAAAGGTGTCTTTTGCCATAAGCAAATCGATATCACATTCATTTTAACACATTAGTATAAGCAAGCCATAATGCATGATATATAATCATGATATACATGTTGGTAAGTACATCATAAGTGCATTATCACGCTTCTACCATAGCCAATCATTCAGTCTGTAAAAATCATTTTCTATTAACAAAGCTGCCTAATGTTCCCCAGGGCCACAGTGATGAAATATGAGTGAAAGAGACTGCACTGAACCAACAGCAATAACATTAATAAATAATATGCAATTTTATTTATTATTGACACCACTAGAAACTATCCATCTGCTATCTGTTATAAACCCTGTTTTACAACCAGAGTGAGACACTGGTTGTACTGCAAAAATCTACTGTAGACTTATTTCTTATAAAGTGTCAGTGTCCTTGTGATAATTTCATTGCTTCTCACCAAAACCCATTGTGTGTATCCTTGAGGTCTAACAAACGTGTTGAATGCATTTCGTTCCTCAAAACATTTGCAAAGGTGAATTTTCTTAAAAGCTTGAAACATGCAACGTTTACATTTTGTGTTTACTTGCTAGCAGTCTTCCTCCCTGCCTTTGCAGGCACACTGCTGTGTTACGTGGGGCGTTACCGCCACCTGTAGATCAGTGGAATAGTGTGAAACCAGGCAGGAATGTGTATCACGTCATTCGCATGGTCGTGTGAGTGCGTGTGCGAGAACAAACAAAACAGGGACCCACTCATAAAAACATTGCTCCATAGCACTACTAGTGGTCAAAAACTCAACAGGGTACCTTAAAGTGTATTTTTCCTTTCAGGAAAAACAACTTGCTGAGTTGTTGAATATTGCAAATGCAAATTTTCAGAAACACAAAAAAATTAATTTAACTTCCTTTGAGGTGGCAGCAGAAATCTCAAAGGTTGTGAGAAATTGCATTTCTATCATTTAGGTGAACCGTTCCTTTAATACAATTCAAAATGATTTTCAATTTTTGATTCTGCAGCATGATTCATTTGCTGACACCTCATTAAGGATAATGGGTTTCCTCTCTTGGCGAGAGCACATCAAAGAACTGGTAGAGTTTTGTTAACCTCACAGAATGGACCGTCAGTGTCAATAAGCCCAGTCCTGAAGGGGAAACTACAAGGCCATGGCACATGACATCACATGGCTGTTAGGAATTTGTAGAGAAAAAACAAACAAACAATTTGAAAAAGGCCATTAAAATCGACAATGATCCATACGACATACAGGCAGTCAGTGGTTCATAGAAATTTAAATGTGGCCAGAAATGTGCGCGCTCTTGGGATGTAGAAAACAAACCGAAATTACTGAAAGCTTGGAGATATATATGATATAAATTTACATATCCAAAGAAGAAGACCTAGCTTTCATCTCAAAATGCAGAATTAGCTATTAGCATCTAGAGATCTGGTCAGAGCCCTGGATTTTAATAAGCTGTTGGATAGTTTTGCATAGAAACTGATGAGGAAGAAACACCTGTTTTAAGCTAAAACACCTCACATGTTCTCATGTTCCTCCTTCCCTGGTCTGAATAGTGACAACATTTTTTCCCCCAATGTAAATGCATTAAAAACTCTAAACTGTTTTTCACAGTTCCACTTAAAAGTGGCATGCTTTGTTGCTATAGGGGACAGATTCAATGTGTAGCCATTAATGGGCTTATTAAGGAGAATGAGAAGTGTGAAAAGAGAATGTAAGTGTGCATGTTTCCATATGCATGACACTATTCTGTAAAAACTATTTCAATAAAATGTAAATTTATTATGGACAAAGGAAACTCCACACAACTACCTTTCTTGTAGTCTGTTTACACACATTTGAGTTTGTAAGTCTTCTTTGAATGTTTTGGTTTTTGAATGTGTTTTTGAATGTGCTCTATAAATAGTGACTTAATATTAAATTATTATAAATGTGTGTGGGCAAGAACTGTTTACTTACTGGGTAAATTATGTATTGCCTAATATTGTATCTCAGTGGTTTAGTCAGTTCTCAGATGCGTTATTGAGAAAAGTGCAAAGTTTTTCTCGAAGTCTCACAAACCACAGGGTCACATAATAACTTTAAGCTAAATCTGGATTGAGTTCTTAACAACGACAGGGACAGACTCTCCCTTCACCTCAATGCTTTTCAATCACAGTGGCAAAGCAGGAAGAGTTCATGGTTTAAGTTCTTTATTTGTCAAATGCACAACAATTACAGGTGTGGCTGCCAATGAAATGATTGGGCTTCAAGCTTTCCCAACAGTGCAAAAGATTATATCTAGAAGTTATATCTAAGGACGCAATTATAGAATTATTTAATAATTCAACACATTCAACGTGTAAGCCTGCCGTTATACCCTCCTCCTGGCTGCATCACACTACATCCCTGATCACTCTCCAAGAACTCTGTCTTTTGCATGCGTTTGTTGGGTACAACAATTCACAATTTCAAACAGTATCTCCTCAAAGATATTGACAGTTTTGCACTCGGTTGTACACACAAAAAGTGACAGAACTACTTGAATAAAGAGAGCTTAAACAGGCATCCAGACCAAAAACAGCTTCAAAACAGCGGGGGGTTTTTTTTGCCGTAGCCCCCTGCATTGCAAAGTTTCCGTTTCAGACGCTGTTCAACAATCTGACAAGCACTTTGTTTGAAGCATACCGGCCCCAACAGTGACGAGTACAACTTGAAAACATATTATTTAAGTTGTAAAATGCCAGAATGTTCTTTAACCACTTCATTAAATATCAGAAACTGTTATAAAAGAAAAGAATACCAGGTGCTCACAGTTATGAAATGGTAAACTCCAGGTGAATGCCAGGAGCTCTTGAGGTCATACTATCAACTGTAGAAAGAGGGTAGCCACCAGGCTTACTTCAGGCACACTCACACCGAGCCAAGGATGTAGTAAAATGCCTTTATTAAATCGGGCTTGTCAGAGTATAAAAAAAAATATCAAAAAGGACAAAAAACGCAGACTAGTTTCAGCCCTTACTGGGTCTTCCTCAGGGCGTGGCTGGAAAGAGGAGTCAACCTGAGTGGTAGGTCGTGATTCCTTATATAAATAAATTGAACAAATTGTGGTCTACATATTTATCTAAAAGGCATTTTACTACATCCTTGGCTTGGTGTGAGTGTGCCTGAAGTAAGCCTAGTGGCTATCAGAAACCGTCATTGATTTTTTTTTGTTGTCAACTAATTTAAAATTGGTTAATCACCAACTGCAGACTGCTGACAAACCACCCAATATCCAGCATTACATACTCCTGGCCCTGACCATGCAGCCATAGGGCATTAAGGATCATGATCATCCTCCTCCTGAAGGGGCACTCGACCTCAGCCTCCTGGAAATAATCAGCAGCAAAGAGCCTCTTCACCTCCTGCCTTTAGGTCAGGATATCAGGTTAAGTGCTAAAGGGTTATGTACACAGTATGTAGTGTATGATGCACTTGAACAGTATCTCATTAAGAACACACACCACTCTCAGTGGTGTTCCCATTATAAGCTGAAAAGAAAATGACACAATTTCTTACTTCAATAGAGACAAGACATAATAAACCCCAGGCTAACTGCTCCTAACCACCGCTAACAGAGCCTCTGGATACATCAGTCACATCCTATTGGTCAGGGCAAAAAAATACTCCAATACCAAACAGAAAATGGCTAACAAGAAGCTATTGTCAGACTGAATAATTAAGTGGTAACAAAATGGCAATTCAGTCTAAATATCAGGCTAGAAACAACCTGCTTCTGCTCAAAATAATTAGGATTAATAGGATTATTTACTCCCATAACATAAAACCATAGCAGCAATAACAATAATAATGATCACAAGACTGTCTGGTCAGCAAGAAGCAGGATCGTATTATTATAATACAACTTCTCAGAGGACGAATAATTCCATATTAGAGACGCGTATCATAATTATTCGTAATTCCCCCTGCAAATAATATCACCATGAGTCTGAATTCCTACATAGCAAACAAACAAATTAAAGTTAATGAATATCAGATGAGCAGAATTAAGCAATGAAGCCCAACAGCCAAGTGTTGCTCAGCTCACCACAGTTGAAACACAACAATGTGGAAACTATCCCTCAGTTTTAAATTTCACTGTCAAAGAATCTGCTCATAATTACAGCAACATGTAGACATCAAAAGGAGAGGACTTTTTCTCTTTATTAACATGCAACAAGTAGTCTGACATGAAAAGCTCCACTTACTAACTTTTTCCAAAGCATTCGACCACATTTCGCAGTCTTTCTCAGCAGATACACCACAGCTAATGAAAGATGTCATGATTAACTGAAGCAGACAAACTTAAATGAAGGTCAACAACAGGTCTTCTTAAAAAAAATTTAGGTGGTTTTCGAATGTCAATTAAAAAAAAAAAAAAAAAAGCATGATAGGCTATACATCCCCAGTGCTGTTCACGAGCTTACAAGTACCTGCAACAAGGCGGCGGAAAGCCGATTAGTTCACAATATGCCTCCTTTGATTCAAGCACGTCGGATCGTATTTTACCCGACCTTTCGAAGCAGAAGATTCGTAGCAAGATGTTTCGATTACTCGCTTCACTACACCAAAAATCACGTGACCACCCCAAACAAGGCCTTGTTACGTCACACTCGTATCAGAGGTGTTGCGCTGGTTTTGAATACGGGATGTTCTCCAATCTGAAATATTTAAAAACAGTTGTAGATTCTGTTTAAAAGTCAGTTTTTAGCTTTATTGAACAAAAGAACAATAATGAAAGCAGCAGAACCATTTGTATTCTGACTGCGAATTATGAACTAATCTGAACTAATCTGTTAAAACTGCTTAACTGGAAGATGGGCTGAGTACAGGTTGCATGGCTACTGTGTTATTTTTATCATAAACAGTAAGAAAGAGAAGAAAATTTAGCATCTTTTAGTATCTAAATGATCAGACCAACCACTTAAAGATCTTATAAACCACTGTATTTTTCAAGTATATTTGGTTGTATCTCTAAAAACATAGAGTACATATTGCACATATCCTGTACACTGTGTGAACAGAAAAACAGCACAGAGCGAAGGGGCAATGATACAAGCAATCTACAGAAGTTATGTGTATCAGTTTAACCCAGTACACAAAATGATGTGCAGGCAGTCTATGGCTGGAGGTAAAAAGCACACAGGTGCTCCCAGGGAAGCAATGAGAGGAGTTGGATGGTGTTTGTGAAATAGAATCTGTTGCTAAGTTACAGGAGTACTGAGCACAGTTTTCTGGACTCACAGGGGAATGCGTCAGCAGTGGTTTCTGAAAGGTACTCTGGCTTGCCCTGCATCCATCTTTGGTTCAAACATGATCTCCAAAACGGCAGCATGGTCTCTGTCACACTCCTCAGCCTCTGGGTGCTCACAATCTATAATATGATTAAACAAAGCAAACAGCAGCTGAAACTATATATTTGACGCTGTTACAGGGGACAGGAATAAAACTGTGAACCCAGTGATGAGAAATCTGATGTTTAGATTCTGATTTAGACGGTTTTCCCGAGGGGTACTTCTATCTCATCACTCTAGAGCACATGTAGCTCATCCTGCAGGGGAAGAAAGTGGTTAAAAGTCTGTCTACAGGGGCCGAGTCTCACGGGGAAATTAAAAGCATGTCTAGAAGCAGGTCAGGACCAGGAGGGATAGGTTTAAGAAGGCAGGTAAAGGAAGGAGAGACATCGGTTTTGAATTTCCACACATTACGAGCACCGTGCAATACAATTAGACAGGCAGAAAACCCTGTTACCTCTGGAATCCTGCCAACTGCGACTGGTCTGCTTACATGCCCTCCTCTGTGAATTTGGAGAGAGGGTAGAGAAGAATGGAAGCAGGGCTTTTCAACCAAACAGTCCCCGGAAACCAACTCAGGAAGTAACTCAAGAGTTTAAAGTTCCTTCAACACACTAATGTTTGCATTTCCACCATATCTCAAAGGATTGTTATGATTAGGCAAGTTAAACTAGTAATAAAACAGATTGGAGATCAATGTTGCACAAAACAGTAATTGTTGTAATTGTGTTGTTCCTCATAACTTTCTGCTGTGATGGACGTTGGAAAGGAGATGTGCAGAGGTGACACCAGAAAGGCAAAACAGTGTACAGAGGAGCTATTGAGTTTCTTTACTGAAAATAACCTTACAAAACTGTTTCACTCCGGGTTCTCTCGCTTGACTACTATTTTTATTGCTCTTGCTCTTCTTTTTACACTAATTGGAAGTCAGCTACATACCATTCAAAGGGGGATTCAAAAGGTCATTTAAAAGGGGAACTCAACTGATTTTACACATCAAAGTCTGTTTACAGGTCTTGGGGCTACACAAGTACACATTTGAAAAAAGTTGTATTAAGCCTTTTGTGGCTATAATATCACTTGAGTCGGCATCAGGGGCTGAAGACTACAAGTTTAAAAACAAAAAAAATATATGGGGGTGTGGAGTTAGAAAGTGAGCTTACCAGACCTCTGTATCCCGCTCCTCATCTCTGCTTGAGGTTAGAGGCTCGAGGCTACATTAGCCACTACTAGCATAACACACCTGAATCTCCAGCTGATCTGTCAGCGGTCGATTTGCATTGTGGATTATGTAGGCAGCAGGTTTAGACAAGGAAGAAGAATGCGTAGAATATTAATGATATCTCTGGTTCTGCCACATCGATTTTTTATCCTTTTTTAAAAACTGTCTATTGTGAGTCTGACAATCTCATGGGAGTGCAATGCTAAATCGGTGGAGAAGGCTACTCTTTTCAATGTCAACAACATTATGATAAGTTCCCATACCAATTCCTAACATTGATACTAGCACCAACCAGTGCTTGCTTGCTGTACGCAAGTGCCTGCAGTTCCGTACTGCAAACTCCACCTTGATAGATTTCTGAGGGGGCAAGAACCAAAACTGGAAGTAGAAACTTGCAGTGAAAGCCAGGTTAGGTTCTCCGGTAAGAATGGTTTGTTGATTTGCAAGTCAAAAGCTGCCTAGATGTGTAGGTAAAAATTGGGCAAAATTTTTAAAGAAAAGGCCAAAGAATTTTATTGGTCTAAGTTAAATATAAATGTTGTCTCAACAGCATTTAAACAACTATTTTCACACTGAAATAAAGTCCTTTAAATGCTGTTGAAACAGTGGTTCTATGTAACCTAATAGTCTACAAAACTTTCAGTTTTCAACAAAATTAAGCCCAGTTATAACCAAGTTTTGACCTTTCAATCACCAAATCCATGCTTACTGGGTCCTGAGCTCCTAAAACACTTCCTGGGTTTCTGGAAAAAGTTCCTGGGGTCAAAAAGAGCCACAGGAAAACAAGAGTTATGTCCTTATGTCCTGGGCATCTGTCTCTCTATCCTCATAAAACCAGCTATCCTGCAAGGTTTTTCCCTGTTCATATTTCAGTCTCACCTGTAACAAACCACAAATAAGACTGGCAAACGTACCGCAGATAAGCAGCCACACACATTTTTCACAGTCCACCCAGTGCTGTTATCTGGTGCCACTAGAGATTGAATTGCATTGTTTTCACTTAACAAAACGAACCACAACACACTAACTGTACACCACACTAATCTTTGCATCAACACACCCAAAAGGTGAGTCTTTAAGTAATGTCACCTGTTTAAGGAACAAATGTGTGACATGATTGGACTAATGTATACTGGGTCACAGATGATGGAAGAAAGGAATAACGTGGGAATTAAGGTTTGAACAAGCAAGTTTGTGACACATCTTCTTACATTGAGGCTGACATGACTGTGTGTATTTCACTGCAAACTTTTACTAGTTTAACTACCGGAGGGTTGTCCCTGTGACAGCTCAGAAATGTATCATGAAAAAAACACCTGTATGAATGAAAATGAAAGTGAAACTCTCATCCTAGTTTTGCACAGATGTGATTTCAGGTTTACTGTTCAGGCTAATATGAAATAGAGCATTATAAGGTCACAAGATTGACTGACATTGCATTTCTAAAGACTTGGGGAAACTCATATTCCTAGGACCACACGCATAAGAAACAGCATTATCTTGGGATTGCACATACAGCAATGGCCTAACAGAGATGAGCCGGGTCCTATGTAAACAGGGGAGAACAGATATGCTAAAAACAACAGCGTGGTGAGGAAAGAACAACAAATACAGCAGCTCGTTCCCACACAGTCACATCAACACATCAAATGACAAAGGCTTATGCAGAAAATACAAATAGATGCAGGGTCACATGCCATTCACACAAAAAACTAAACTTTCAGCCTGGTTTTTGCTTATATAATCAAACATTAGATTCCCAAAAGAAACAAGAGGATGAAAAAAGTGAAATCCAACATCCTTTCCAGTGTTTAACACATTCTTTGCACATTGATGATGACTGAATAAGTAGCTGTGACTGCGCCATGTTACAAGAATGTTCATGTTCTTTCATTGGGTATTTAAATGTGTGCAACTTAATGATCTCTTTCTAAAGTTGGATATACTACTGATTGCCCAGATACAGTGTGGGACATTTCCTATTCTAATTTCAGGAGCACATTATCTTTTGTCAAATAGCTCATGTATGACCCTCATTCGAAAACCATGGGAATTATTCTGCTGCTATAACAGCCTCCACTCTTCTGGGAAGGCTATCCACAGAATATGGGAACCCGGCTGCAAGGATTTCCTCCCACTGAGCCACAGGAGCATTACCGCCAATGTTCACCAGACGTTGCTGCATTGCATTTTGGCTCCAGAGATGATCCCTTGCCACTGTCCATTGGATACATGGGAGCATCTCACTTGTGGCTCTTTTCTCACTCAACTATGTTTATGTCTATTTTTGCCAGACCAGCATTTCTGACACTTGCATTTCATTTGTTACGGACTTTGTCTTTAACATACGTACAGCTTCTTGTTTGTTCACGTCACTTCTCCTCTGTGAGAAGAACTCTGAAGTAAGACAAGGAATGCTACAATGTACACAATTTTGACAACACAGAGACCAAATAAAGACATGGCGGCATGCTGTGCACAGTAATTAGAAGAGTAAAGTACAGTATCTCTTACCACATTGAGCACAAATGAGCTGGAAGTGTGTATTTAATATGCTTGTAAAACAAAAAAACTCAATATTGAAAATGTGGCTCCTGAAAGACAGATTGCTTGAAGACACTTTGCTTCTGAAAAGCTTCTAGTGAAGACTGCAACCTCAGCTGAGACAACAAAGCTATGGTTGTTACTGTAACGTGACAACAGTAGACATGAGGGATTGTGCATACCATTAAGGCTGAGCACTTACTTACCCCCCCCCTTCCTGTCTCTCTCTGAAGCTGTCACTATCTAATGAAAGCAAAAATGCCCCAAAAATAATTAAAAAAAAAAAAAAAAGACATGAGGAGTTAGTGAGGTCGACCACAGATGTTGGGCGATCCCAAAAAGGTGCTGGATGGATGGATCCACACCAAACTTGGAAAAACATTTATATGGACCTTGTTTTGTGTGTGGGGGCACTGCCATGTTGAAACAGGAAAGGGCCTTCCCCAAACTGTGAAGAACACTATTGTCTAAAATATCATTGTATACTGTAGCATTAAGATTTCCCTTAATTGGAACAAAGGGCCTAGCCCAAACCACAAAAAACAGTCCCAGACTAAAAGTACAACAAAGTATGTGGCTGGCATCGCTACATACTTTTGGCCATGTAGTGTGTTTCAAAATTCAAGGATAAACCCCTTTAGAGTTGAACCATCTCATTTCAGGGAGGTCCTTAGATGCAAAAGACATAACCATGGGCAACTATCTCCATATTCATTCTGACAGCTTTATGAAAGCACTTACTCTAGAAGAGCTACGCTGTTAGAGTAAATGTTTATGAGCAGCAAAAGGTCTGATAAAAATGGTTAATTGAGTCAACATCCAAAACAATGAGGTGGGAGAGAGGAGCCACAGAGTTGTAAATTACAACAACACACACACACAAAAACACATGACAGAGAGCACAGTTTGGGGTTAATAATACTGAGAACTCAGACGATGCAATTAATTGTACATTTAAATAATGGTGGAAAATTAAACCCATTTGTGTCAGCACCTTTATTACAGACAAATTCCACCAGCCCTGGAGAAATGTTTTGAAAGTAATATCGATGTTGTAAAAATACTACCCGAGGCATTTGGGTTTTATGAGGAACACGTAGGCTCAGCAGCACATTAAAACAATATCCACTGAAACGATCGACTGTAAGCTTATTACAAGTCCAGTAAAACAAACAACCTGGAATCAGTTTTTTCAAAGCTTCCAAAAACAGCTTGGATTTTAGGTATTTAACCAGCAGTTTGCGCTTTACTTTAGAATAAAATAATTATACCTAAATATGATACGTACACGTGGTTAGCAATGTGCTTCAAAGCCAATATTAAGAGGCTGAGGGCAGGACTTATATTAGTTTCATATCTAAGCTGTTGCTTAAAGATGTTGAATGAATAAATGAATAAAACCAGTCAAAAATTAAACATGAAACCCCAAATGTCAGATAAAAATCATCTGATTTCTTATGTGTTCTTAAAAAGGTCATTATGTGGAAGAGTCTGTAGCGGGAATACTATAATAAATAAACAGTCACACAATCCATCATGACAGGAAACCACTGTGTACTGTAACAACATTTGCTGTTGAGAAGTGTGTCATGATGCATTATGAATCACAATCATGCAGTAGAATTAAATGTAATTGAATTGATTAAAGACGTGTAATAGAAGAGTATGACAATATTCCAACTTTTGGTGGTGATGGACATATTACAATCCATTGTATCTCATTTGTAATTGACAAATGCTTCCAAATTACAGTCCATTATAAGAAAGTCACACAGCCTCTGTGATAAGCTTCACCTGTAATCACATTTTTGTTCTGATAAAAGGAAATAGGAAACTTCAACCAACACCAACTGCAAAGGAAAATCTGACTGTAGTTTGTATAGATGCACTTGTGCTAAACCTATAGCTGTCTGAATGCCTGACGAGCAACAAGCCAGCTGATGCAGTTTCCGTAGCAACCAGCAGCTATATCCCACAGCAAAGTGTTTTTCTACCAATCACTAGCTCAATTTGGCAATTAAGATATTTAATGCTTGTTGAAGAGACAACCTGTAGCCATAACAACAGAAGTCACTGGACAGAAAAAACAGTATCACTCATTTCTTTTTTGTTTTTCTGAAAGTGTCTTTTAATGCCCCTTTTTTAAAAACCTTTACTCAGGAGTTGCTAAGAGCAGAGGGGCTCTTCCCAGCATCATGTTTGCCCTAATATCCCCCAAATGCCTCTCTGATCAGCCAAAGTGCACATAACCTCTGGTTAGTACAATAACCTTGGGGAAGAATTAAACTTTGAGCCTCAGTATGCTTCAAATAATCTAGGTCGGACCGCATCTAAAGAAAAGCCTGTAGTCTCCTGCTGGCTGCATCCCACTGCCTCTCCAATCTCTCTCCAAGAACTCTGTATCTTTTGTGCGTGTTTGTAGCTTTGACATGATGAATCATACACTTACAGGCAGTCTCTCCTCAAGAATTCATTGTTATGCACTTTCTTGTACACAAAAAGTGACCTTAGTAGTTGTGTGAAGAAGTGACCCTGCATGGGGTGGGGGTGGTGCCCTTTTTCATTGTCTCTCTTGCCCCTTAGAGAGTCTGTGCATGCCACTGCTTCGAGGAACTTGTTTCAGCCACAACACTGCACTGCCCAGTAGATCCGCTTATATATTACAACCTGCATATTAACGTGCTGCTTGTTATCCCATTTGACAGCGAGAAAAAACAAGTTCAGCAGCAGTAAGCTTGAATGGAAATGCCCATGTTCTGCTGTGCATTATTACGCACAGTGTGGGCGTGGAATCCCGGCTCTCTGCGCACATTATTATAAAACTTTTTAAGTAAAGCACATTCCTCTACATACCTGTTTCCACAGAAAGCTGTCCATGCCGTTTAACATCCAAGAAACAGTCACATGGATGGCGGAAAGAATAACTCCAGTGATGACTGCGGCGCGCATCCTGACGGGCAGCAGAGTGTAGATGACATGGATGAAGAACACGGTCCACCAGATACCCTCTGAGGCACTTCTGGGCTGCACGAGCAGCACTCCGATCACCTGGATCACCAGCACCACCAGGATGACCAAATAGCACACAATCCACATATGGTCCTGGTGGAACCCGTTCTTGTTGCAGACCACCATAAGTATGAGTGTGAGGAAGATGGCCACGGAAAATACCACGACATACGTTACGCTCGGCCTCGCTGTCCCACCAGAGCAGTGGAAGCCCAGCATGACCGTGTAGACCAGCACCAACACTGCCATGAGCATAGTCAAACTGCTCTGGTTGAGACGAAAAAAGTAGCGCTGATAGAGCCGCTCCAACTTTTCCGACTGGAATTTCTTGGATTTGAAAATGTGCATGACGCTGGTGCAGCACGCCACTAAAGAAAAGTTAACTTCGGGCATGACCTCCTCCTCGTCGGTCCTCGGCTTGGCTTTCCGCTCCTCCAGACCCAGCTCCACAGACTTGGCTCTCACCTCGCCGTCTGGGCGTTTAGGGGACGCGCGGTTGTTGTCTCGGCTCTCCTCGCCATGGTCCTGCCAAGCCGACCTGGACCTGAAGCTGACCCTGCTGACAGTCGTTGAGGCTCTCCCGGGCTGCCGATGGTCCAGATCATCCTCTTCCCTCCACCGACTGTTGGTCCGGGTGAGCTTCTTGCGCGGGGATCTGGCAGAGTATGGGCACCCGTTGGCCACGGTCTCAGACTCTCCCCAAGCTGATCTGTGCTCGGTCCCTCCCCTCAACCCGGGCGCACCGACTCCGGGTGGGCTGACACTGTTTGATCTGGACATAGTGGAGAACGGGAGGCAACAACAGAAACGAGCCTTAACAAATAAACACTGCGGGAGAAGTTTTGTTCCACTTCCAAAAATAATGTCCGGAAACTATTTAGTCCCACAAATGAGACGAATTAAATGTCTGTCAGAAGTTGATTTTCCCATAGTTGGTCACTGGTGAAACAGCCTGATTAAATCTAAAAAACAAAAAACAAAAAAAACTGTCACCGGTTTTATCCCCCACTCTTATAGGCAAACATTCATTCTAAAGTCTTTACAAACCGAGATGGGATTGCCCAAAGCAATAACCAGGAGTGATGAAAAGCTCTGGGAATAAAAACAATTGAACATGCGCAAAAGTCACAGGGGAGTTAGTTTCGCCACGAGAGGAGGGAACATTAGATCCAGGTGGACTTGGCTCTACATCATTGGGCCCAATTAACGACTATCCGTAGAGAGGTTGCACGTCAACCCGCGTTGTAGATTAAATAAAACCCTTACACAACTCAGATCTCCAGAGACCATAGCGCAACACCATCAATTACACCGTAAACCCCGTTATATCTGCGGACATGTTTCCTGTATTCGTGTAAACGGTTTGTGGACAGAAAAGACGGAGGTAGGGGGGAAATAAAAAGGTGAATCCCATGTTGGCGGCTCTTATTAGGTCCCGTCAAGTCTTCATGCACCTGTAATGACCAAACATTGCAGCCTGGACGGCGGCGGGAGCCTCACGTTTGGCCAAAAAGCATCATCACGATCCTCGCACACTTGGGCTGATCGGAGCGGAGGAGAAAACTCAGCCGCTCCTCCTCCTCCTCCTCTGGCAGCCACAAAAAACAACTCCTTGGTCCATGGTTTAGCCTGTGTTACCGCACGGTCAATTTATCGTCAACCTATGCGCCGAATCAGTGTCCAGCAACTGTCCATCACTGCTCAGATCCCCAGAGAGGGACTCCTGATTTGATTTGCAGCCAGACTCCGCGCACAGCGAATCCGCAGCCGTACAGCGGCAGCATTTCATAAAGTGTCTACCTGGTGCCAAAGTGCGCTACCGCAGCCTCGGACAATCCGCTCGGTGTCTGTTTGGAGCGTGGCATCATAACACATTTACCGCTGATTGCTGCTTCAATGACCATTCAACCAAGTGTGCTTCCTGTGGTCCGCCTCTCCGCCACGCTTCCATTGGAAAAGGAAGGGGGTGAGTCACGCTTTTACGCGCTTTCATTGGATGACAGGCTGGTCAATCCAAACCAGAGGCTGTGCGACCCCCGTGCGCTTTCGATGAATGGGCGGGTCTGTTCTCACAGCTGGATAGCCCTCACACACACACACACGCACACGCAGAAACACACTGGGGGTTCAATCTTCCCCCATTCTTCCATTGGTTCCCACTCTCAAATTGGGGTCTAAGGACTCCGGGACTTGGGGTCCTACAACAAAATCACGATCTACTTTACTATTTTAAATTTAAATGACAATTAAATTAGGTAAAACAATATTTTCTGAACTGTTCTGTTCACATTGAAACTTGATATCTACAGATCTCAGCTTAAAATGGAGGGATGATGTCTTTGCATCTAAACTTTTCAATGGGCAATTTTTGCATTTTTGTATTTCATCGCTTGTTAGGAGACTTGTTTGTTATTTGTTTAGATACATTTTGTTGTATTACTTTGTTCTTATCACTAATCTGCCTGTTTGACTTTGTACTTAATGGGTTTAATTGTGAAGCACTTCTTGGATAACTTTGTTATATCTTTTCTTAATCAATTTATGGATTCAGTCATTCATTCATTAGAAATGTCAAACACGAACTGGTTCATGGCTTCTTAAATATGAAGATTTGGTGCTTTTCTCTGTTTTATACCATGCAAATTAAATATATTTTGGTGTTGGGCTGTTGGACAAAACAAGAAAACTAAAGATATCATCTTGGGCTCTGGCAACTTTTTCACAGTTGTTTTGATATTTTATACACTAAACGATTAATTGGGAAAAAAATCAACAATTAAAACTCGCAGCCCTTTATATCTTCACTTGCTTACCTATCATAGGGCTTGTGTGTCTTGTCAGGACAACGGCTTATCAGACCCTGTCATTATAGAAGAAGGGGGTTAGAAAAAAATATGTGGTAATTCCTGACAGTTGTGTGATTCAGTCCAATGTTTCAGTTTCTCCACCTGGAACACTGTCCCGGGTCGCAGTCAGTCTGGTGTGTTTGCTGGGACCGGCTCACCTCCAGCTGAATCCCTTATGCCCCCTTTTGGAATTCATCAAGGGTGAAACTCTGTTAAGGGAGAGAACAGGAGCTTCCATTCAGCACTGTCGTCATCAAATAATAAAGTGGAACTCAGATATGAATCAGATACAAATTTATCTCGATTCAAGCTGTGCAACTTATTTCCTCTGCTTGTCTTATGACTGCTTGTTTGCTTGCTCTCTTTAACCCTTCTCTTTGCTCTCTCACACACACCCAACACAATGTATTGTCATACGATAAGAGGAAATAGAGATCATTAGAGACCAAAAACAGATTAATCCTCTTTTTCCCAAAATAGTACTCAGTGGTGGAAAGTAACAAGTGTATTTACTCGAGTACTGTACTTGAGTACAGTTTTGAGGTACTTACTTTACTTGAGTATGTTTTGTTTAATGCTACTGTATACTTCAGCGTCACTACATTTCAGAGAAAATTATTGTACTTTTCACATTTGTTTGACAGCTTACATGTATGTAACTTTGCACTTAAACTACATGGCCAAAAGTATGTGGACACCCCAACAGTTCATGTGATTGCTGATCATGTCATTCCAAAACCATGGATATTAATCTGCTGCAAATACAGCCTCAACTCTTCCGGCTTCAGGCTTTCCACCAGATTTTGGAACCTGGCTGCAGGGATTTGCTTCCATTCACACAAGATGTTGGGTGATAAGGCCTGGCTCACAGTCAGCATTCCAGTTCATCCCAAAGGTGTTGGATGAGGTTGAGCTGGGTTGGTCCTCTGTGCAGGCCAGTCAAGTTCTTCCACACCAAACTGGGAAAACCATTTCTTTATGGACCGGGCTTTGTGCACGGGGGCATTGTCATGTTGAAACAGGAAAGGGCTTTCCCGAAAACTTTTGCCACAAAGTTGGAAGAACACTATTTTGTAAAATATCCATTTATGCTGTAGCATTAAGATTTCCCTTCATTGGAACTCAGGGGTCGGGCCCAAACCATGAAAAACAGCACCCAGATCAACAGTACACAAACATACAAGGAGGGGTGTCCATATACTTACATACAAAACATATGATCAGCTTATGAACAATGATGTATTGTCATAGATGAAACAACCAGACCAAACAGAATATAAAGTAGCTAAATTTATCTTGACCAACTACATTAAATTGTTGTCTAATTCAACAATATAATATATAAAATAGCACTCTCAAAGGGGCCATTCTGCATAATGAGTACTTTTACATTTGATACTTTAAGTATATTTAGCTGATAAAAAAAATAATCTACAAGTAGAGATTTATATGCAGGATCTTACTTTTAATATAATAGTTTTCCACTGGTAATGCTACTTTACTTGATAAAATAATCAAAATACTTCTTCCTCCACTGCCAGTGTTAAACTGGTACATGTGAGAAGTCACTGAATGTAAGACAATTCAATTAAATGCTGAATTAAATATTGTTTCCAAATAGATACTGGAAACAGTATTTAATTAAACCTTAACCTAGCCTTCCTCATATGTTTTATCAGAGCGTCTGAAAGCGTGAAATCTTAGAAAACCATTTAGTATTAATTGTTACTTCATAAAAATCTGTAACATCTATGCAGTAGATCAGGTGCACTGTCAATGCCCAGGCATAATTACTTTTCACACCCAGAGATGTTTTGGTGAGGAAGACTAATCTAAATCTAATTTACATATCTTCACAGTCTAATGTGAAATATGTGTGTTTTTCCTCCTTTTATCTGATGTTTCACATTAATCCAAACACACACGTGTGTTGCTGGTTTGCATCAAGGTAAAATGCCTGTACTGTGAAAACATCTAAAGCAAATGTAATGCGGGAAGCTTAAGATGATGCTCCCCGTCGATTTGACACAGAACACTACTGCCATCATCTGAATGTCCCGTTAGTTCCCGTTTTACTTGCAGATGTTTCGAGATCTCTGCCGCTGAGACTTCTGCTGCCACCCCGGTACAATTGAAATGAATAAAACTTTGTTTGTGTTGCTCAAAGCATTGAAGTAAAACATTTAAAAAATGAAACGGCAACTTTCCAGAAACTCCCTGATTAGTGGATAAATCAGGACAGTTTTCAGTGGGACTAGTTTTCGGCTGAATATAGTCCAAATTAAAACCGGTATTTAACCAAAAGGTGGCTAGATACCATTAGGGGTGAGGGGAAAATATTTGATTTTTTATTTGTAGTGATTTGAGTGAACTGACCCTCTAATATACTGTAATTTCAAAAGTAAAATATAGGATTAATTGAGAAGCATAAGAAATGTTGCTGATCATCTTCTCCCATGCAAGTGAGTTTATTTTAAAGTGTAGTAAATCTACATAAAATCTTAAATTGGCAACACATACTGTAAAGAAATGTGGAGAATAAAAACACAAAGGCTAGTAAAGACTTGTTCCCACAGTGCTCACACTCTTCAATACATATTTGAAATATAGCAATCTGCTCAATGATTTCTTAATACAGTGGAGTCCAGTCATACTAAGCAGAAGACTAAAGACTAAGATGGAAGGCAAACAGTTTGAGGAAAAAACTACAATAACACCATTCAGTTCACTGAATAAACGTGCTTTGATTTTAGTGACTTTATCCTCAAATATCCCTCTTTTCAAAAACAGCATCAACAAGAAATCAAAGAGATGAGAACATGCAGCGATGGAAGCAATTAGTAAATGACAAGTCAATCTAAGAAGTATTGACTTTGTATGTAAGATGCAGATGATAGACACTGCAGATTGTAAAGGCCAACTTGAGAATTGTAATGTTCTATCCATTTCATTTTCCATTCTAATAACTTAAAATGATAAACAGGAAAGAGGCTAAAAGCAATTTACTAATATACATGTTGCAGCACTTTCACATTAATCTTTTTAAGAGGAGTGGTCAAACAATAAGCCTCTGGGGCTCAGAGAATATCACTAAAACTTCAAACTGATCATATAAAGGAACACTACACAACCAAAACAACGTCACCACAGGCTGGTTCATTTCAGTCTCAACTTTTACATAGACCAGAATTCATTTCTGCCTTAGAAAAAAATGTAAATTCTACAATTTCATGACAACTCGACAAAAACTTACTTGTCATGTGATTTTACACAAAACCAGCATCTGACTCTGCATTTAATCATGCACTGAGGTCAGTGAGCTCATTGGAGTCAATGGCAACACAGACATCAGATTCAGAATGAGATCCGTCTTCAGGGTTAACATCACAGCACAGGAAGTGGCCGGTGCCTTTTCTTGTGGAAAGTCGGCTGCTGAATGTCAGAAAAAACCTCTTGTGAGGACAGCAGCCATTCTCCATATCTGTTTTTAACCTTTATTAATAATCTCTTGAGTTCTAAATCTGTTTTGCCACACTAACCAACACAGAACCAACATTCAGTGAAGGAAGAAGAGTAAGGACAGGAGGACAATAAAAAGGCATTTTAAACACACCAGTTCCACTCAAATATTTAATGGGCACACAGAGGTGCATAAAAAATAAATAACAGGAATCAATTAGAGGAATTTGGAGAAGAGAAAGAAAGGGAAGAAATACTGGAAACTTTTTTTCCTGTAAACCCCAACTGTGCAACACCAGTTTCCTACGAGAAAGGGGAAAAAGTTTCAATGCATTGACCAGTGATGTTGTAACCAAGGGACATACAGTGCTTTATCCAGTTCTTTCCATATCTACATGTATATCTAAGATGTAAGTATGCTGACTTCAAGGTCCACTACAGGCACTTAACAGCATATCTCTTTAACTTAGCCTTTTTCTAGCACCATGTCTTATGATGTGTGTGCTTCACATGGCATCCCACATGCTGTTTTTAAATGACCTTTTATGCCTTTAAATGTCTTTTTTTACTCTTTCAAATGGCTTGCTTTCCTGAAACGCTAAGCACTTCATCTTTACCTGCTTTCTTTTCAACTTAACTTGTGTTTCCTGTTTTTATTCCTTTTTAAACGTAAGGCACTTTGAGCTGCATGTTGTGTATGAAAGGTGCTATTTAAATAAAGTTTCTTATCATCATTATTATTATTGTTATTACAGTACATCATCCAACCTCCTTGTATGAATTCCCCTGTGGTTGAGAGAGGTGAATTAGCATAATCAGACTTCTCCCTTCCCTGTTGCTCTTCCCGAGGTTTCTTGTGTTTTTGCCCCGTTAAAAGGGGGTGTTTTTGGGGAGTTTTTCCTCATCCAAATCAAGGGTCTAAGGACAGAGGCTGTCACATGCTGTGCAGATTGTAAATCCCCCTGAGGCAAATTTGTGATTTGTGATATTGGGTGATATAAATAAAATTGATTTGACTTGACAGATACTTAAGGGTACACAAAGCAAGTATCACCACACACTATGGCAACAATGATCATCTCATCATAACCCAGAAATACACCCAGGATATAAGCAGATGAGTTTAGATTCTAGCCTGGTTCCAGACCTCGGAATCACTGCCCCCACATTGTTAAGGGATTTAAATAGGAATAATCATACTAAATGAATGAATGAGGTTAAATTAAATGGCAATTCAGTCTGATTATCAGGCTACACTGATTGGGTCAGTTGCTCTGACTGCAGCATCCAATCAAGGACAAGTTCTGTTTGCAGTCCATTAACAAATATTTCTTCTGAGGCATTGTGAATATTTAGACATTGCACATCTTGCACAAAAATAAACCTTTTCAGTGTTCCATTGTATTGTTTATTATGACCCATATGTGTTGGCAATTCCTTATGAACATCATTTCAACCACATGAACCATTTAGTGATGTCTGAAATAGCATCAGGCATTCCAGATATTCATATTTGTGATGTAGTGGCTGAAGTAAGTGAAGATGCAGAACAAGTTATGTACTGGATCACAAGGCCAAGAACTGACGAATGCGAAGAATCCAACGGCAGCCTGTAAACACATGTGGTGAGACACAGGAGGAAGATTCAGTCCACACCACTCTCTCTTTCATAAAGAGAAAATGACGTGTGCTGCAGTGTTGGGACCTGCCATCCTGGTGGAAAACTACCTTTACAGTCGCTCTGGGGATTGTGCAATCAAACACACACATATACACACAGTCACATATAGAATCTGCTATTGTGCATGGTGTATATGTGGAACTCACACTCAGCCACCCACGTATCTTAGATATTTCGTTTGGATTTGCTATTGGAGCCAGCGTTCCATTTTAAAATATTATAAAGAGTATGGTCTAGACCTGCTCTATAGGAAAAGTGCAATGAGATAACTTCTGTTATGAATTGGCGCTATGTAAATAAAATTGAATTGAATTGAATTGTTCAAATTAAAGTAGTCATAGCTTGACAGTACCATTCTTTGGAAATGGTTGTGTAAGGAAGCGTCATATTGGACCGTTATGTTAATGGCTTGGGCAACAGTATTTGTATGGTAGTGACTGAAATGTGTCATAGCACAGAGTAACACAATTTGTTAAGTATCAAAATCTGGCTGAAATGCTGGATCAGATTTATAATCCTCTTTACTTATTCTTTGGTCAGAGAGATTCTGATTTCAATGAAAATGTTGCCAATTTGAGACTATTTTTAGGCAAAGTTCTCCCATGACTGCTTGTGTTGTGACAATTGTTAACACTTGAGACCTTAAGCATTTGAAAACTTTTGTTAAACGAAAAAAAAGAGTTTATGTTTATATTTCACAAAGTAAGGAATCCAAAAAAGTATTGTTTTGGTATTGGTACCGAAACTCTGGTATTGTATTGGCACAATTTTTTTTTAACAATCCGATTAAGGGATTGTGCTGCTGTTCAAAGGTCCAGAGAATTAGTGTTGAGACAAAAACCTCAAGTCATATCCGGCATTACGGATAGCAGAGAGTCCCTCCAGACTGTTGTCAACAATATAATACAGTAAGTGGATGGCTGAGGCCTTTGCTGTAGCCAAAAGGTTGATATTCTGTAAATAAAGTCAGTGTCGTTCAATCCGCTCAAGACTGGTAAGATAAATTGCTAAACCTGAAAGAGTCATTTACATTCTCAACCTGTGAAAGAAGTTGTATAATGTCTTCTGTGGCTCTGAAGGAGCTCTGTCAAGTCTGAGTAAATAACCCCCAAATTTAACAGAATCTTTTAACAGAGACCTTTTTTTAAACAGAAAGCTGGCATTACAAACTGGGGTTGCAGAGTTTGAAAGATGCTGACATTTATCAGGATATCTCAGCCTCTGCTGCTCAACCATTCTCTTTTAAAATCTGCTTCTCGCAAGTCCCCAAACTTTATGGACGTGCAATACTGAATAGGCCTCTTTAATATAGGCTCTCTGGATTATTATAACACTATATGGTCATTTTAGTATCCTTGTCCTGAGGGATGAGAGGAAAAACTCAATTATTGAGCATGAATTTTTTTCTGCTTATCTTTCATAACAAGCACAACTTATAGTTTACTAATTCTTTTTTTTCTTTGTATCTTTTTTCCATCCATATTTTTTTTCAACAGTTAATACATAAAATGGCACATACAATAAACAATAATATTTCAAAATAGTTTCTAGATTTTTTTGTTTTGTCTGTATTTATACTTTATTAGTGTACAGTACATATATATGATTGCATGTGATACTTTCAACATCATTTGATCAGGTTGACAATGACAGAATGAGTTGTTGTTTTGTGTTGTCAGCTGATTGGCTCTTCAGCTACTCCTGAATGCACCTGAGCCTGCCGAGTATTTGCTGTGTGGACCAAGAGATGCTTTACATCAAAAGCAAGTGATATGATCTGAACAGCAGCACACAGATAAAAGGGACAGCCATTAAGAGAAGTGCACATCCAGACCTGCTACATGCATCAAATCCATGTTCATTTGAGTCTGAATGCACAGCAATGTGGCTAATGGGTTTTAAGATACTTTGGAGTTGGTTTGTATTTAGCTGGGAAACCTTCCAGCGCTGCTAAATTGTACAAGAGGCAATGGTCCCACCTACATGAGGGAATGCACATATAGACACCATCCAGTTTTTTATCCCCCTAAATGATCAGAAGTACACTATAACTCACAGTGACCATCAATCTTCCATTAACTATGTACATGTATGGGTGCATATAAGTTAAGTATACATAAAAAATAGCGAATATGCTTCCCATATTATAGGTTTATTGTAAATATATACTTATTATTCATACCTGTACAAAGTCGGCTGGCCCCATGCAAAACATTTGTATCAAAACTTTCTTCAGTAGTACCATATGTTACCAGTGGAGTAACATATGTCATGCTTTTGTATTTTTTCTTTAAGGTAGGTTGTAACACTAATCATCATTCCAGGCATCCAGATTTCCGCTTTCATGCAGTTTTACAATTAGCTGCACTACTTTCCAACAAGTATCTCAAATCATGCTCAACCATTTATGAGGAAGAGGGAAAAAAAGAGCACAAAGGCTGGATTTGACATTACAGCCACTAGCTGCTCACTTTGCTACAGAATAAAGGAGTGTAAGAGAGGTTAATAATCACAACAGCGAGCAGGACTTTAGCAACATGTATGTTTTGGAGGTGGAGTGATGATAAGTAATGTTGACACTTCTTAAAGGATGCATGCTGATGGATGTCAGCTTCTGAGAGTACATTGTAAAGAACACACAACAGTAGCCACTGGGCTTGGAAGCATTAAAGGGTTTGCTCACCAAATTTTCAAAATACTGTATTTAGAGATGCCAATGTTTTGAGATATCAGTTTCTGAGATTTCTGCCTCAACCCCAATACAATGAATGTGTTTTTTTCCAGCTTCTAAAAGACAGGTCTGGCAATGGTCCAGAGTAACAGGGACAGTTACTAGAAATAGATGTTGCTGTTTATATGTACTTTTTCCAATGCTGTGAGCACCACGACTAAATTCCATTCACCTCCAATGTACTGGGATGGAAGCAGAAATCTCAATCTCAAAATCTGGTCAAATAAAACCAAAACTTTCTACATGGCTAGATACCACCAGAGTATGTGAAAAGATGTTCTTTGTAATTTGGGTGAGCAGACCATTTACAGAGTAACTTCAGCTGAAAATCTTGTTTTTTTCTGACCTCAAGTGATGGTCCTCACTTTGCTTCACTGCAGTGGTGCAGAAATGTACTCAGAAGGGCAGAGAAGCAGCAGACCAACAAAATATCAAGCTGTCAGGATTACAACTCCAACATGTCACAAATGTAACATCGTCCAAAACAGTGAGCTAACATAGAATGTGCATCAAATATGACTATTACATCAGGTGAAGAAAAGGTGGTACATTATTAGATTCACCTCATTGAAAAGACATGAAAGCTCACTAATTGAATTCACTACAAAGTCTGTTCGCTTCCTTGTTAAGTACTATTTAGTATTTCAGCTGACATAGCTCTATATAAATGAATGACCACCAGTTTTACATACCAAAGTATAGTTCTATTACTCTGTATTTTAAAATAAAAGTCCATAAAGTTAACATCCAACATATATTTGGGCTACAATGCTATTTTGTTTGTGTTACATATCAAAGCTTATTTCATCGGAAAACACTGTTGCTACTGTATGCTGTGCTATCTGTTCTTTTTTGCTTAAATGTCCCATAACTTAACATCTAAATTATTGTTTTTAATAAAAAGGTTTTTAACATCTCATTTGTAAGACACACTCTTTAAATCATTAGAGATGGGGTGAAGACTGAAGACTGATAGCTTAATAAAACATGAATGAAAGTGTGCATGATCTAGAAGGTTTACAAAGTATCACTTTATAGGAGCTAAAAATGCTAAAATTTGTTACTTTCCATAGATAAAAAGAAAGAAAGAAAGAAAGTGCAATGACACGAAAAGGGATGTTTGCTCACTTGGATGGCTGTGCGATGGAAAACATACTGGCTACTTTATGTTATTAATGTATACATCACCTAAACATCAAACAATAAGGAAATCAAAAGACACAACTCAGCCATCACTGGGAAACTTAAGCTTTTAAAGAGTCAACATAAAGAATGCAACTGAGACAGATGTCAAAACTACATCCAAACAAATACCAAACAAACAGCAGCGACACAAGAGAAACATAGAAAACCATGCAAGCACAGAATGAAAAAGGTTTATTGAACTAAATTAGGAATGTAATCAAACTTTTGACTGAAATGAATGAAACAAAACAAAAAAAAGACAAATCTGGACCACAGTTTGCACCAACAAACACACCGTAGATGCAAAACCTACAGACGACCTAGTTTCAGTGCTAGTCTTCACATTATTCTTTCTATCGTAATAAAGCACAACTGCTTCTTAAAAGAGACCAAAAGACGAGCCATGGGGAGGTGAAAAATCTATCAGGGATTTTCTATAGCGACATTTAAAATGAGGTTATCGATTCTATCAGTTCATCATTCAGTTTAATGCTTTGCTGTGACCAAGTTCTGCTCACTGCTCAGACAGCAACTCAACGGTATCCAAGTCAAAATACAGTTTCTTTACAAGCTGCAAGCTCTCTGACTAAACAAAAGTAACTGCAGTTTGTTCATAAATAAAAACAGCAACAACAAAAAAATAACCCTCGTTCGTTCATGATTTGTGAACTCCTATACAACCCTGGACAACAGTTGGAAAAAATAAAGTTGCTTGTTAATTGGATCTTCTGCCAGGTCAGTTCTGGCAGTTTGAAAACTGGCTGGGCTTTGCACTTCTTTAAGCAGACATGATTTTGTTCCTCTTCTGTTGGTTGTTTTGGTTTCTTTTCCCTCGGTCAGCTCTGTCTGAATGCTGTTGGGCTTATTCCACTTTGCTGTAGTCCTCTACGTGGCCCAGCACCTTCTTCCTCTGTCGTATCATGTGGAAGTAAAGTTGGGGGAAGACTGGGGGGCAGAGGAAGATCAGTATGTTACCAACAGCCTGTAATGAGTAGAGTGAGTTTTACATCACACTAGAACAACAACTTTATTAGGGACACCTGTACAATCTAATGCAATCCAATACAACTGTTCTGCCATAAAGTCTACTTTTATGATGCCTATGTCGTCCCGTTATTTTGACACTTTCACAGAGGTGTTAATTCAATTATATGTTTTAGCATTGAGGTCATAGTTAGTAATAGTGTTATACTGGACTGAATTATGTATGTAAATAGGGAGGACAAAATAACTGAAACACTTCTCAATATAATATAGTCCACCTTTAACTATGACCTCAATAATAAACACATAATTGAATTTACACATTTCTGATTATGTCAACAAAAACTGAATATATAAACTTCGTAAAGGTAGAATTTATGGCAGAGCTGTTGAATTGAATTGACAAACTTCTATAAAAACGCTTTGTATTCACCAAAGGAAAAAAATGTTGACTTTCATTTCTGGTAATTATGACAAAACTATTACTTACTAATTATGTGATCGATTATCTCGTAACCATATTTCATCATATGAAATTACAAAGAACATCTTTTCACATACTCTGGTGGTATCTAGCCATGTAGAAAGTTTTGGTTTTATTTGACCAGATTTTGAGATTGAGATTTCTGCTTCCATCCCAGTACATTGGAGGTGAATGGAATTTAGTTGTGGTGCTCACAGCATATCAAATGGTGATAACTGTTAATGTGTGTTCAACCTGAATACAATGGCATGACTGCATACAAAATGTGGAAAAATGGAAGTGGACCCAAACAGACCCATATTTGCTCTGGATGTCGCAAAATTACATTCCTACATTTCCCTCAGGATCAATAAAGTATCTGTCTGTCTGTATTAGGCAAAAGCGCAGAGGTAAAACTTCACGCTTATCCTGAGGATTTTCGATTCCAATTCATGAACGTACAAAGGCCAAGGCGAAAAGGAGAGAGGCTGGATGAAAGTAACGGAAAGTTCCAGTAAATTTTGAAAGCAGTCAAAACACACAAACACACACACACGGTGCATATGTTGCTAACTACAATCGCTACAGCGTGCATATGTTGCTAGCTACAATAGCTACAGCTGACATCTGCACAGTCGGAACATTTAGGGTGAATAAACACGGACTGCAAAAATACTGTAGCGTTCAAATTCATGTGAATAACGAAAGGGCTAAATCCCCTTTGCGTTTAGTCTCAACATACCTTGAGGCTATGTTTACCGTTTCTCTAAATAATGACATACAGGTTTTGTAATTATGAGTTACAAATGATGGTAAGTCATAATTACCAGATAAGGAAGTAATTACAAGAAAATGTTTTTCTTCTTTTTGGTAAATGCAATGGACTTCTGTATATTTGTGATTTAAAGCAAATTCTTACTGGAAGCACAATATTGTCGCTGCCTGTTTAGTGTCTCCACAAAAGAGGAAAAAAGTCAAATCTGCGTGTTGACTTACGAGGAATGTAGGAGATCATGATGAGGATGAGGAAGGTGTAGTAGTCGAAAGAGAAGTTGTACTTGTTGGGGAGAGTGACAGAGTACAGGCCCGTCTTCTGCACGTTCGGCAGCGCTGCATAGATAGTCAGCAGTTCCCCAGTCACTCCCATGGGATACAGCACAATGAAAAAGGTGTACCTGCAGCAGACGGAGAAATAATAAATCACACATCTTCATTATTCATTGTTTCTGCAACATGAGAGGTGGGCGGTATAACTGGTATAAACAGCAACACACTGAGGGAGATTTGCATGATATGGATCTTTACTGTTTGCACCACAACCATTAGTGCAACTTACTGCATATTAACAAGGGCAGCTGTAAACTTTAGCAATGTCACAGATCGGCTAATAAAAAAAAACAAAACAAAAAAACATACACTTCTGCTTTCTACTAAAACAAAACACATTTTCCTGCTAAGAAAACGTGGGCGAAGAACACAGTGCTACAGAGGCACGACCAAACGATGAAGAAGTGGTCTAAAAACAGCACTTCATAGTTTGGACATAGTTTGTGTATTTATGTAGAGCAGCAGAGAATAAATCTCTTCAAAAAAAAAAGTGGAGGAGTATGATGAATGTTTGAGAATGTGCTCAGGCTCTGACACAAGTAATTCAGTTAGGTAATGATTCAAGTAAATAATTAACTAAAACACTGACAAATCACTGTCAGAGAGAAAATAAAATGTTCAGTCTCTTCCTTAACTAGCTCTCCAAACCCAGCGACTGTCTTCACTGATCCTTCACAGAATTTTCCACAGATGCACAACCAATTTTTCTGCCTCTCAGGGTGCAACTCAAAGTGAAAGTCGAATACCAATATAGCGAGAGTCTCATTTGCTACCTAGCAACCAAGACCGCAGAGAGGGAGGCACATAACAACTGTTGCCTTGGTTGAAGATGCAGATGAATCACATTAGGAAGGTGGAGAGATGTAGATTGTTATGGTGGAAACAGCAGATTTTCTGTAGATTTGATTTAAAATAAAAAAACGAATCAGTGTTGGAAGTAATGATTTCAAAGAGTGATGCGTTACTGTGATAACAGATTCATAAACCTCCTTAACCTTGTCATCGTTATAGCGTTAAAGAGTCACATATCTGTTTTAGGGTTTAAATGAGGTAATGTAAACAGTAGCATAACAAATTACCTTTTGTAAAAAGTAATTAATAGAGCAATTTATTACTTTTAAGAAAAAAAAGAAATGTATAATTACTTTTTGTACTGCAACAAGCCCAACAGTAAAAATACTATATATTTCACTAGTTTAATTGGAAATTCACTATAATATTCAACATAATTATCCTTGAATGTTATTGGCATTATTAACACTCCTGCTTGTTCAAAGCTTCAATGAAATTTGGAGCTGGGTATAGTTTGAAATGTTGCATTGAGTTTTGTGCCCTCAGCTATACGTGCTTTAAATAACTGTAATAAACTTGTGATGTTGTAATCTTTCTTGTTTGTTTATACTTTGTTTTGAATGTTACTTTTGTGACAGCAAATTTCCTCTATAAAAGTACAGTAAAGAATGAATCTGAATCACAGGTACAAATGGCTGAGTTTCAGCATCAATACTGAATACTACAACGTTTTTATCAACACTTTAGTTGATTATATTCATCATCAATGAATCTATCAATTATTTAATCTGATTAACTGATTAAATTACTGTGAAAAATGCCATCACAACTTTGCAGAACATAAGATGAAGTCTTTAAATTTCTTGTTTTGGAAATACAGTTGGAGCTGAAAGGATTTGTTAGATTGACATAAAGATAATCAGCAACTATTTTGCTAATCGATTAATCTTTTCAATCATTTTGCAAGCAAAAAATGCCAAATAATCACTAGTTCCAACTTCTCAAATGTGAGGATTTGCTGCTTTTCTTTGTCAAATTTAATTAATTTAATATCTTTGGGTTTCAGACTGTTGGTCGGACAAAACAAGTAATCTGAAGATGTTACCTTGGGCTCGAGAAAATTTTGATGGGCATTTTTTCACTACTTTTTGCAATTTCATAGACTAAACTCTTAATGGACAGATTAATCAGTAATGTAAATAATCATTAGTTTTAGCCCTAACACAGCCTTAATTCATTTATTCATTCAGTATTCAACAAGTATTGAGGCTTGACCCAGCACTTATCGAATTACCTAATTTTTAATCGATTTTTCATCCATGTTTATCAGCAGATAAACTTAGGTACAAATGTCTCCTGCTCTGACACCTCTCTCAGGTTGATTTCCCTACCTTGCCCATTTAATGAGGTATGGCAGGTGATTGAGCAGGCTGAAGGTGTAGAAAGAGTAGCGGATGATCTCTGTGACAGTCCAGGCTGTGACAAACAGCAGCACGCTGTCCTCACTCTGCACCTGCAGAAACACACACAAAGGATGATGGGGAGGAGGACGGAGGGACAGACGGGCTTGCATCATGCTGTGGTAGTTACTCTGCTGTAGGCTAATCTAGACTTTTTAATTGCAGAACCATGCTGTTTGTTTAAGATGCTCAGAGATCAGATCACACCGCAGGCAGATGGTCACTATCCTCCTCCATATTAGGTTAAAACCGATGCTTATATGGTGTTAAAAAGAAAAGCACACTTCTTATTACACACTCAAAATTCTAAATACAGATTCCTCACACACTGACATAAAAGGGAAAGAGAGAACAGCTTGAGAAAATTGTCAGTACAGCATCATACAATGGACACACAATGTAAACAAAGCATTTAAAACATACAATACATACGTTATTCACTACACAAAAATTCATAAGATTCATTCCTACAACCCTACAGCAAGACCATCTGACGTTACTTACACATTTACTCCTCTCCGATCTATTAACAGGGCAAACAGTACATCAACTGGTCACTTTTCAACACAAATCCATGTTTACATTTACACTGCCGTGTCATTCATGCCAAGTCCATTACACATACTGTTTTACGCAAGACTGATTTACTATATGTGTGTAAGTTAGAAAACAGAGCGAAACTCATCTTACCTCCCTGACGCTGTGTGTGACGGCCCAGGTGAGAAAGACCCGGGACATGACCTGGAATCCAGTCAGGACCACAGAGGACGGTACGATTCCTGGGATATGAGACAAAACACAAACACTTATATATAAGGATCCAAGAGTACTGGTAGTCACTGCACACACTGCTCACACTATTTTATACTTACACCCACTTGGTACTTAATTTATTTTCTGACCTGTATTATAGTGTATTATATTCTTTGCTTAGTACTTCTATTCCTGTGTGCACTGACGTGATAGTGAGCTGCTGTAGCAAAAGAGTTTCCCCTCGGGGATCAATAAAGTATTTCTGATTCTGAACACATGTGAATTAGAATATGCTGTATATTGTGTGTGTGTGTGTGTGAGAATGACCTCACTGGCATGGTTCCTGCTATTTTCAAGGAATCCTTTTTTTGGTTTTCAGGACATTTTGAACAAACCTGCTAACTGGTTGTTTCTTTTGTGGAAGTCTAATTTAAGTAAAAGTTAGCGTTGTGATGCCCCATTCTGCCCACTGGATCAGTATTGGGTCTGTCAACAACCTTAGTAAAATAATTAGGTTTTGGCCAAATGCAATCGATCCACATTACTATTTCTTAGTCACAGCTTTTACAAAAATGTAAATATGTTATTTAATCCTCCTAGAAAAATATAATGGCAAGTTGCACAAGCATAATAATGTGACTTCAGGTATTGGAATTGGTATCAGAAGAGAAATGCATGCCTACTAATTACTAATGTCATTTATTTGGGAGGAGTTGGTTTTCGCGGTCTAATTTTTCCCGGTTTCTTTTGCTTTAGGAAAACAGCTTGCATGGACCTCTGCAGTTAAATGTTGCTTTTTATTACCATTACATGTTACATCAAATGGAAAATTGGTCAGAAATTGGTCATGTGGAATGGAGTGCTTGACTGAGGAAAGAATTTTTTTTACACTTTTCCAAAAAACATACTTTGTTTATGACTAAACAAACTGGACAACATATTGATGGAAAATATTTAATTAGAGACTGTGTGAGCTCTCAGATCCATACATATAGGGCATAGAAATTAATCCTGAGGCAGTGTCTTCAACTGGCCAGTAGAGGGGAACCTAGAGCTCTGGGTGTGTGTGTGTGTGTGTGTGTGTGTGTGTGTGTGTGTGTGTGTGTTTGTTGGTGTGTTCTTTACCCATGGGGACTTGTGTCACTGTGGGGACAAAAATGGAGGTCCCTGTGGGTAGAAACTGCTTTCTGAGGGTTAAGACTTGGTTTTAGGGTACAGGTTACAATTAGGTTAAGGTTAGTGTAGGGTTAAGGTTGGGCATTCAGTTGTGATGGCTAAGGTTAGGGTAAGGAGCTAGGGAAGGCATTATGTCAATGACTGAAACAAACGTGTGTGTGTGTGTGTGTGTGTGTGTTTGCTCTGAGTTGACAGAAGCTGCAGGGAGCATAAATAATCCTTCATCAATCCTAGATAATGAAGAGAATGGACTGTGAACTGCTGCGAGGCAGCCAGGCGAGAGCCGGTCTCTCCTCACACATTAACACCACGAGAGCCAACAGCTTCTCTGCTCTCTCTTTGGCAAACACTTCAAATATGAAAAGCTTCTGTTTGTCTGTACATATTTACATCTGAGATACATCTACAAATGCAATCTGGCGAGTCATAATTATAATGTGACCAGTCAAAATCAACAATTTAAGATTTGGTGACCTGTCACAATGAGTTGAGATATCTGCAAACACATTTTGACCGGTAAAAACAACTTTTAAGTTACCTATAATGACATTACTGATGTTGTCCTTCAACTCCTCAAACATACCAAATGACTACTGGAGATCTATGATTCTGTTTAGATTTGCCAAAATTATACTTTCAGATCCTTACAGTTATACTTCTGAATAGTCAGATTTGTTGTGCATGATGTGACTGATGCAAGGCTTTACAAATTATATTCAATCTTGCAAACCAGGGGAATGAATAGCAGCGGCCTCAAAAAAATACAAAAACAAATGCAACAAATTCATAAGAGCTTTACTGAGGAATTTGTGGTTACTGAAACATGTCAGGAACTAAACAACAGCCCTGGAGATTGTATTTCTACCCTGCGTGATTTGAAAGCAACATACACGTTTAAAATTTGATATCTACAGCTGCATTTTAATTAGACTGATACATCAAGATATATTTCATCCTGTTGCAATGCTAACTGAAGGTAAAGTACCTCCAAAATCAGATTTGTCAAATAAAAACTCATTTGATAGCTTCTCAAATATCTTTAAAGGACTTCTGACCATCAATAATTAAAATTTCAGACACAGATGGATGACAGATTAAAGGAAAAACCAAACTGAAGTGCTTCACTAAGGTGTTTTGTCACCACTAGCCTCCAGAACAGCGTCAGTGTATAGATTCTAATAGTTTGTGGAAGTCTGCTGGAGGGATGAACACCAGATTCCCTCCTTTGATGATCTAATGATGGTGGTGGGAGTATGGAAGCCTATAAGGGACTATGGTTGTGTAATGTAACCTAATTTTGACACGAGTAGATGACAAAATTTACATCATATACAGATGTGGCAGCTACACCAGTGAAAGGTCATAATTAGACCTTAACATAATTTTGCTGATCATCAAACCATTCAGTCAGCCCTCCTGCTCTGTATGGAAGCATCTGCTCCAGATTTCTTTCTTTAAATAGTCTCTCGTACGTATGTCTACTTTAATAAGTTATACCTCCAGTTCAGACATCTTCACTTTATATTGTGACTCGTGGAGATATATTGAATTTGAGTTTTAAATAGTCATATTTAAAATGGAGATATGTGGAATTCACATCTCAAACAAATCAAAACTTTAGCGTAGATATTCTTAGAGAAGTGGTTTCATACAACATAATGGAATCTAATTACAGATATCTTAAATGAAAATTTAAGTCAAATCGTGTTGTCACAAATTGTAAAATGGTTTGTGATAATCTCTCTGAAGTGACCTGTGCTAGACTGATGTTTCACTGGTAACAGAGAGCAGGGGCGATGAGGGTGGGGGCTGAAAAGAGACTCACCTACAGCACAGTGCAGAATCTGTGAAAGGAAAAGAACAACGACAGAACAGAAAATGATTCAATATGCTTCTGGAAGTGGAGCACACGACAGCTTATTTTAACACAGTCTCAATACATTTCCTGTTTGTATGGGTTGCTTGCGGTTAATTGTTTCATTTTGTTTTCTTGCATTCCTGAAAATCATTTTTCTTTTGGATTAATAAAGTAAAATCATGCTCATTTTTAATATTATTATTATCATCATCATCGATTTCCAATTAATATTCTCAAGACATAGCTAAAAGGAATTTTTTTGAATGTGTACAACTCTATAATACAAAGACTACATAATGTGTTTCTCATTTGTCAAAAAACTTTTAAGATCAATTAAATACCATGGTGCCATGCCGTAGTAGTCAGTCTGTGCACAGATTATTTCATGAATGGAAAAACTAAGTCTCCTATCACTGAGCTACAGTGTGTCTTGACAGGATCACTGAAACACCTCATGTTGCTTAGCCTCAGCACCATACACGTGTGTCAGTGTTTCTATGTGTGTGTGTGTGTGTGTGTGTGTGTGTGAGCACTCTTAAAACATGTGAGGGAACTAGACAATTCTCTTTTACCTAGTTTTGAGACAGTACGGGACTTCATTTATCTCTGTAATTTTCAGCCACTATATTTTTATTAGTTTGAAATCTTACAAAAACTAAACTACCTGAGTATTTTCTCAGGTTCTGTGCCTTTAACACAGTGTAGCCAGGCATGTTAGGTTACCACACTGATATGTTATAGAGGACATACCAAACACTGTATAGATATCAGGCCTGTGTCACTGCACATCCACACATGAATCCAAGGCCCAGCCAGCTTTTATTGACTAGATGATTTTTCTAGCAGTTGATACAGGCTGGGAATGGGGTTAATAAGTAAACCACATTTTTGCTGATTCATTTATCCATTAAGCAATGTGTACACAGACATCAAAATCCTCACAGTGGTTTTCCATCTGTCTGCTTGGACAACTAATAGATGTATCTATAATCGTCAACAGTGCTGTAAAATCATTAAATGAAATACTTTAATAAAAGGTTCTTGAATGCTTAAAATATTATTGATGGATTAATACAAATAAAATAATTGTTGCACCTAATATCTGTATATATAAATTGGATGTTGTGCACTGATAAGAGCAATAATAGTCGCCTTTGAAATATTGCCACATTATATATAACAAAGAGTTTCCCTTCGGGGATCAATAAAGTATTTCTGATTCTGATTTCTGATATACACACTGTATTTAATCAAATATATTGTGATATTTGATTTTGTCAATATTGCCCAGCCCTTTGTGCTCATCTCACCTCCAGAATAGCTCCAGTCTGAAAGAACTTCAGGGGCTTCTCTATGGAGTAGTACAGCCCGTGGTAGCTTCCCCTGGCCAGGTAAGCTCTGACCAGACCCACAGCTATCACCAGCCACCTGGAGAGCAGAGGGGGGGAGAGAATCAATAGTATTGTCATTGCAAAAACTGAAAACGAGATCTACCAGACGATCTTATCATGGAAACAGAAATCTGTGTTAGACTTGTGTGTGGTTTCTGTTTTGAATAAAGGATTCTGGAGTGAAAGGAAGTGCAATATGACAGATAACTCCAGCCAGTGTTTTGATGTTTAAGAACTGATGAGTGAACTTTATAAAATAAGTCCTTCGATAGTGGGAACTTCTCTAAGCTAACAATAATATTAAGCTTAAGGAGAATTTTGAGCTACAAATGACCATTCCTTATTATTAATGTTGCAGTATTAATATTGTTATTATTGGAAAAACTTGTAAATGTATATTTTGACAAGACACACTCGGATACTGGATTTTTAAGGGCTAATATCTATTGGCATTTAAGAAAAATAAAATCAGTATACCACTTATATTTTGGCAAAGATCCCTCTAATTTGGTTATTTAAACGTTCTGATGAAAATCACATACTTTATATTACAGGATATTTTAGAGTTGAACAAAAAACATTATTACCAAGGATGACAGTAAAAGTAAACAGCATTCAACAATGCATTCTGAACACAAGTAAACTTCACTTGAAATTCAATTATTTGAAATGAAGATAAAAAAACCAATATACAGTATTAAGACAAATGAAGGTCTGGTATGCAGAAAAATGCAACCTGTAGAACATTTGTTGTTGCAATTACTGTCTGCAAGCCAACTGATTTTTGCATATCTCTGCAGACTTACACAAATACATATATGTTTAATAACCTAATATTAGCCTAATATGCTGCTATATCTTAACATAATTTCTCTAAACATTAATCTAATAACTAGATTGGAAGTCATATTATAAAAGAAATGGTTTTATTTTTGTGTAAATATTAAAACTAGGTGTAAAGTTCATATTGAGCCAGGTAGGTATCTTTTATGGGTAGAGAACTGCTGCCTGATAAGGGTTTCAGCACATACAATCAAAAAAATATTCTAATAAAGCAATCTAATACATTAATACACCATTCAGAATTAGCGTGTCCCCTTCAACACAGAGGTCAGAGGTCAGCTGCAGAGCTTGTGGAGATACTAGCTGTGTTGCTAGAGGAGACCTGAGCAGGGTGGACGTTTCAGTTCACACTTTGTTTTGACAGAGTGTACAATGTGACTTGTATCTATTAGGCCTCAATCTCAGTCAGGGGCAGTGATGAATATCAATATCAAGGCCAACTGCACGCCTGCTTAGCTGCTATGGCAGCATCTAAATGCTGACACTGCATTTGAACAGCAAAAACGTGGGTGTACAACACTCTAATGTGTGCTCAAT
Organism: Siniperca chuatsi; assembly: GCF_020085105.1. Classification (NCBI taxonomy): domain Eukaryota; kingdom Metazoa; phylum Chordata; class Actinopteri; order Centrarchiformes; family Sinipercidae; genus Siniperca; species Siniperca chuatsi. The sequence continues at coordinate 22,780,747 of NC_058053.1, forward strand.
ACAAAGCAAGCACTGTATGGCCCATCAGCACTGAGACATACACAATGTGACCTAACTGGTTGGAACAGCGAACAAACAACACCCATCATTCAATTGTGCAACAGCCTAAAAACCAGTGCAATAAAAACACACACAAAGAGATGTGTCAGTGTCTGTGCCGGGCAATGGAGGTTATAAAATGGGCATCTAGTGTATATCAAGCCTGCTGTAATACAAATCCAACTGTAATCATTTGAAACAAAAAATGCAATGCAATAAAATAAATCCGAAAGGTTATTTCTAACTTTTGATGCTGCAAATAACCCATAGTTATATCTAAAAACCACTGTTATTTACTTATAATTACCCATGCTGAACAATTCATGGTATAATTTACAGTGGTAAACATAAGGACAGCTGAATCATTATTGATGTGAATTTGAGTTAACGGGACAATTTGATTATGTTAGTCAACTTCTTACAATTTTTTATATAAATGTTTTCCAAAAGTGTATTTGTCTTAGCCATGTCTTAGTTTCAAACACATTCACAGGTTCCTTCTTACTCAACCAGTCATTTAATCTCCCAGCATCCCACTAGCTACTTTCAGTGATATAGGGGTCCTAACTAGAGCTGCAACGAGCATTTATTTTTCGTTATTGAAACTGAAAACTCAAACATAGTCTATTAAGAATAATATAATAAATAACATCATAATAATACAGCAGCGAAAAGTAGCATATCCCCACATTTGAGGAGACAGCAAATATTTGACATTTTTTATCCAGTACTAATTTATTAATCGACTAATTGTAACTTTTTTTAATTATTTGGTTAAAAATTCAGTCGTTGCCCTGCTAAAATAAGATGACAATGCAAGATGAAACCACACACTTTCTGGTGTAAAAAAAAAAAAAAATGCAGACAATAAACCATCTGTGTATTTCTGTATTGTATGCGGTGGCGACCCGCCAGTCAAAATTAATGTGCACGCCAGGTGGTTGTCTGCTGCTCATCTAACGTTAATCTGTATAAACCGTTGGACGTTGGGGAAACAAACTCAAAGTTATTTCAGTTCACGGCATGCTAGCAGTGTTTCCAATAATAACTACATACAATTTGCAGATTAATAATCCAAGAATAACGCTGTAACAGTACAACGGGGGAATCTTGCTCCCATTATTCAGTCCTGTCTCTCTTGCTCAACAGCGCACACACGAACACACACACACACACACACACACACACACACACACACGGCAGCATTAGCACGAGGAAACACGCTACATACCCCGCTGTCATAACAACGTTGTAAATGACCAAGTAGGCCGTGGCCAGGGCACCGGGTCCTTTCTTTTTCTTCGGGCCCACATCGCTGTGGGCCGCCTTGCTGGTCCCCGGAGCAGCTGCCGACATGACTACAACCCTCAACAGTCTTTGGTCCTGGACGACGGCGGTTGTCAGGTTGACCGAGTCAGGAAACTAACAGGGGCCAGACCCGGAAGTGTCGTTTTGAAGCGAGAGGATTAACTTCTCCATACTTCCGCCTTCGCTTTGAGACGCTCTCACTCAAATAAAACCTTAAAAGTCGGTGCGACATCCTTTCAGAGCGCGACTGTATTTATTCATTTAAGGTATTTATTTGAACTCTTGATTTAAATCTAGCTGATCTGTCCCTCCGGTGTCTGCATACTTGTGCAGGACTAATAGAGCAGGAATTATCTTAAACTAAGGTTGGAATCTTTGTCCCTTCCTCTGATTGTATGAGACGCTCTTTGACAGGCGCGTCCCCTATCGCTCGTCCCAGACTCCCAGACTACGTATGCTAAAACAAGGACTTCTCAACAAGGTAAAAACACCGGGCCACTAGGCTCCAGACCCCCAGGGGCCCAATCCTGTAAACCATAATGTAAAAGGGCCTTAAAGGGACAGTTCACACTAAAATCAAAAATACATATTTTTCCTCTTACCTGTAGGCCTAGTGCTATTTATCCATCTAGATTGTTTTGGTGTAGGTTGCTGAGTTTTGGAGATATCAGCCTTTTTGAATATAATGGGACTATCTGACACTTGGCTTATGGTGCTCAAAGTGCCAAAAAAAAAAAAAAAACATTTGAAAAATTCAACAGCAATGTCTCTTTCCAGAAATCATGACCCGGTTACTCAAGATAATCCACAGATTTGTTGTGAGCAGTTTCATATAGGAACTATATGAACTTTTTTCTACCGATAGTTTCTACATGAAACTGCTCATAACAAGGTCACTACGTCCAATATCTCCAAAACTCGGTAACTCACAACCAAACAATCTAAATGGATAAATAGCACTACAGGTAAGAGGAAAAATATGTATTTTTGATTTTGGGGTGAAATGTCCCTTTAAGGCGGCTTCTGCATTTTTACCTGATCTCGTGACCGTGTCATGTGGAGGGGGCCTGTGTCAGAATCTAGTTTTTAATACTTTTTTTGCTTACATTGTGCATATTCCTAAATAAATGTATATATAATCAAATCACCACAAATTAACAGACACACAAACAAACAACAACAACAAACCTTGGGCAGGATAGTTTTCCAGAATAGTAGGCCTACTGGTCGGTTTCTGGGGCTCTGGGCAAAATATTATGAAGATGCCTTGTGTAGTCTGCTGTGTGCACTGTAACCGTTGTGTTTGGATCTGACATAGATCATCAGAGAAAAACCATTTATATACATATCTCAAAACAATGGCAATAAACAACAGGTGTCAGTCTTCAAGGCTGTTGTCTACAACCCAAGCCAACCATGTATTTGTATTCAGAGGACAATGGAGTGATCATCAGTCACAGGTGACAACAAATGGAAAGCAAAATGATATAACAAACAGTTATATTATAAATGAGTATAGAGTATTATTGCACTATTACTTATTACTTATATTGTATTATTATACCGTACATACTTATCAACCTCTAAATCCACTTTGGTACTTTACACTTATTTTAGCTTTTATACTTATATCCACTTTGTACTTAATTTATCTTACCTGTATTATAGTGTATTATATTTTGATTTGCTTTGTACTTCTATTCCTGTGTGCACTGATGTGATAGTGAGCAGCCTCGGGGATCAATAAAGTATTTCTGATTCTGATTCTTGCTTCAGCAGCATGATCAGTTGTATTAAGTTTGTGTGTCTGACAACAACATTTCACTGTCTGGCCCTCAAAAAATCTCTTTGGTTGCCTTGTATGTATGTTTAGAATAATTGTCCTGCTACATTGTCCTAAAATTGAGGGACTGTGTAGAAGGGCTACAAGTCCCACACCGTCTAAAGCTTAAAGGTAACACTTTAAAGGTACAGTCAAATCTAATGTGCTGGGGTGGAACCAGTACTTTGACTTTACTGTGACTGTGCTGGACATGATGAAATAAGTCTTTGTGCGCTCACGTTCCTCTTTCCCCCACTAGATTTCAGTGTTTTACTAGCCTCTTTAGAGTGTGAACTGTATATAAAGTCTATGGTGTTAAACTCAAGTGCCAAGTATTGTGCGGAACATTTTTAGGAATTTATGTCAACGTGCTGTACTTTCAACAATTAAAAATAGAACTAATTAAACGCTATACAAGTATTAAAAATATACTTTGCCCACTGCATTCCGGCATTTAAAAATACTGTTCAGGCGTTATCCAAGGCAGCCAAGTTTCCGGAAGAGCAACTGGTTCGAGATTAATGGACAAGGAAGAGATATTTGTTTAGGTTTAGTCTGGAGAACACACATACTTGTTTTTCGTCAAATAGTCTGGCTCTTTTTAAATCGCTAGCATGCCTTTGTTTGCCCAGAACCCATTTGACCAAGATGTTGGTAAGTGAAGTGCTGTTTATTTGGTGTTTTCAGTTTGTCAGTGCTAGCTAACGATAGGGCCAACACCACTTGAAGCTAACGTTAGCTTAGCTTGAGTTCTTTAGTTAGCCGTAGCGTTGTAAGTTTAGTCAGCACTGCCAGTTTCTGTAACAACAACATCCATAAGTCTCAGCCAATTTCTTAGTGTGTAGCTGACAAGCTGACTGGTTTTCAACAACTTCCATTAAGTTTATCGATCAGTTCATTTGCTAGGATAAGCGACTGCTTAGTAACTAACTTCGATTCTGATTCATATAAACCGTCACTGGCTAACGTCAGTTACAAGATCACCTGATCCCAAATCAGGTCACAATAGTTATATAGTTCGATTATTTCTAAATTTGGCTTAGGATTAGGGTAAACATTAACGATTATTTTAAATGTCCATTTATCTGTTGATTTTCTTTATTTCGATTAGTATAGTCTGTGAGAAATGCCCATCGCAATTTTTTTTGAACAGTCCACAACCCGAAGATATTCAGTTTACATTGACATAAAATCGTTATATATGAGAAGGTGGAACCAAAGAATTGTTGATGTTTTTGCTTTTCACTTAAACGATTAATCAAATGTCAAAATGAAAGCTGAACTTATTGGCCAATTAATGGATTAGTCAGTTGACGGAAAATTTATCAGCAGATATTTTCATCATCAATTAATTGATGAAGGAATTTGTCAAGCAGAAGTGCCAAACATTTATCTGGTTCCAGTTCTCAGTTGTGAAGATTTGCTGTTTTTCTTAACCTTATGTGACAGATGAGGGAATATATTATGGTTTTGGACTGTTAGTCACACAAAACAGGCAATTTAAAGATGTCACCTTGGGCTTTAAGTATTTGTGATGGGCATTTTTCTGTATTCTCTGACATTTTATTGATCAAACAATTAATTGAGAAAGTGATGTAGATGAATGGACAATTAATATAATCGTTAGTTTACTGCCCTAATCAGAATTGTTGGCAATTAATTTTCTTTTTAATTTAATTTTAAGACTCTTCACCACTTTGAGTCAGTTTGATTATAATGTTTTAGCTTGGTAGATTTGTGTTTTTGATATTTCTTTTTCTCATAGTCGTGTTATGTAAATTTACATGCAAACTTCCTAGGTCACCATCTGTCCCTGCAACACCACAGTTCTTGTATGATAGACAATAGTGCCCTGTTACACTTAACTGGTTCTCTGAATGTTAAATAGTCAGAATGATGAGTCTCATGACAGAGTTTACTATGAGTTGGAAATGTGCATTTGAGTGATTTCCTGCTAACATATCACAAAGCAGCCTCACCTCACTTGACAAAAAGACAGCCTCCACTACCATCATAAGAATTAATACACTTTTCTAAAATATTACATAACTAAACATTAACTTTTAGGGGAAAAGAGAATATGTGTTTTGTTTTTTTAAGTCATTGAATGAGTGTGGCTGTTGTTTAGGATGTCACCTACTAACCTGATCACGAGTTAAAATGCTTCAAGATTGGGATGGCTTAACATCTAAACTAAACAGTTCACTGGGGAAAACCTGCAAGTTCACACAATAAAACAGCATAAAATGTGAAATTTAGTTGGCTTATAGGACTCTTCCAAAATATATATTTTTTCAACTTTAAGCAGACAGGCTTTGGTACAACATTAACCAGTTCTAAAATGTGGTCGCTCAACACTTGCCCACTGCGACTGGCATGTCTGCCCATGAATACATTATGTCTGAAGACATGCAGCCGTTATACCAGTGAAGATATTTTCTCACTGGACCAGATGCACTGTACTGACCAAATGTTGACATATTTCCAGAGAAGGCAACCAGTGAAAACAACACAACAGATGACTGGGGACTCATTATGGACATCTGCGATAAGATTGGAACGACCACCAATGGGTAAGCTGGAAAATGGCATTTTCCTTTTGAGTAATAAGAGGTCATTAGCATTTGGGCAGCACTGTGGACAGTTCATTTGTACGAGACTTTGAATTTGAAAATAGTCTACCCTAGATATCATCAGGACCTGTGCAGGAGCATCTCAAGTGCAAGGACACTGTGTTTGTTGTTTAGTAATTATCGTACTAGCAATTCATTCATCTATTCCTTTCTCTTCTGTTTCAGACCAAAGGAAAGCTTGAGATCCATTATGAAGAGAGTCAACCACAAAGTGCCTCATGTTGCCATGCAGGCCCTCAATGTAAGTTTGTTGCAATGCGTTGATGCCACCAAATGTACACACATCTTGAATTTACTCTTCCCCAGCAAACCGTATAACTGTATATAACATATCCACGTTATAGCCATTATCAGTAAAAGCATTCATTCATTTTTCTGCTCAAAATCTTCTTACAATTTTACATCAAAAAGACAGTTTCATATAGCATGCCCAAATTTCATGAAAATACACTCATTAAAAATAACTGGAAACTAAGATGAGAATAAATTCTCTTCCATAGCTAAAAACTGTGGACCCAATATCGATATTATTAAGTTGATTACTGGATATGCTTCATAGACTGGGGGACTGATGTTATTAAGTCAAAAATAATGTAATTACAAAACTAATTGATCTCAAAGTGCTTCACAAAGCAACAGTTACAAATGGATCAAGATAACAACAACCTTAAAATATCACTCTGTCAGGGCCAACTTCATGTTCATATGCAAATAGTGTTGCCCAAAATGGAAATAACCAATAGGCAGCTACAGTATCATGGTTATCCCAAACATACTGTATTTTTCTTCATATGTCTGCAGCAGATGTTCACAACACAAAGTATACAAAATTCTCCTTGAACAACAGAAAATAAATAAACATGAAGTTCAATAGATTTGGGGAGGGTCAAACTCTTCTGTCCCATTTAGGCGTGAGAAATAAGTGTTTACCAATGCAATTTTACTGCAGTATATTGATTTAATATTCCCCATACAGGAATTCCCCATAAAATTCCCCCATACAGGAAAGTGGAAGATATCATAATAGGAGGATTTATTCAAATGAGCAATATGAGAGCTGTTTCTCTGTCTCTGTCTGAGTCATCATGAGCAAAAACTGTCACATGGCCTGCTCTATATTTAGATCTCTGCGTCCACTCATTCAGATAATTAAAGCCCCATAGTCATCAAAACCATTTATTATTACAAAAGCTTCACCTGCTATTAATATGAACTTTAAATAATTCAGTAATATGAGTGGTAGAAAAAAATCCTCTTCCTTGGTTGAAATACATTGAAAAATCCTCCTTTTTTTTTGTTGCAATAATATGTACCAGCTGTTTCATCTCATTTTTACAATCCCGACTTCTTCTCTTGCAGTTGCTTGGTGCTTGTGTGTCAAACTGCGGCAAAATATTCCACTTGGAAATCTGCTCAAGGGAGTTTGCCAGTGATGTACGGAGTGTGCTGAGCAGGGTATGTAAACTTGTCTTTTTTTTTTTTTTTTTTTCCTCACTTTACCTATTTTGTAACTATATCGGGCTGTCATCTCTTTGCACACACTTGACCAGTGTCATTCTCACACATGTACTCCCTCACACTCTGAAGAAGGTTAACTGAAATGTCACAGATAGAATCATAAATATAGCCGCAAGCGGCAAATCCGGGATTCAAGCCAACATAGACTGTTAGAAGTTTAAAGCTTTTTATCTGGACCTGGTCAAATGTGGCCTAGACGTGACAAAAGCGGTGAAATAAAAACAAACAATTTCTGATTCATAGTCTGATTTGTATTATGCCATGCCCATTTTCTGCAATTGTAGTGCCCCCTAGCAGTTTATTTGAAAGAAAATTTCAGGGCATGTTTCAGGTTCTTATGTGGACATAACCTGGAAGTTTTGTGATGATTGGCCCAACAGTTGTTGAGTTGATCTTTTTATGTGCTTTTGAAGTTCATTGGTCAATATCTTAAACTAAATAAGATATCAACAAGCTTTATACAACTTTTGATAAGCTTCATCCAATGATGATCCACCGAAAATTTGGTAGCAATCGGACCTACAGTTTAGGAGGAAATGTGTTTTTCAAAAAATTCAAAATGGTGGAAAATCTAGTTAGGCAGGCTTTATTGGTCCAAGAGGCTTTTTTGTAGAGCACATTGAACTGGACTTGTGTGAGAAATTTCAAGTCATTCGGACTTACGGTGTGAGGGGCGTGGCCTGTTCAAAATTGCATTTTTGGGCCTTAATACAGCGCCACCATGTGGCCGATGGGGCTCATATTTCTGTGGAAGCACATGCACATCATTTCCAGTTATTTGGCCAAGTTTCGTGTTTCTAGCTCATTCCAGCTCACAGCAATTTGAGCAAAGTACAAATAGTAATAAGACAGCACAAACACAATAGGGTTTCAGTCCTATCCTTAACTGTGTTAGAGCCATGTTATTGGGCAGCCATTAGAGTCTCCTTCTGGCATGAAAACATGGGAGAAAGCAACACAGCTGTTTGTTTGCATGTCCTTTTGTAGGCCCATCCTAAGGTGTGTGAAAAGCTAAAGGCTCTGATGATGGAGTGGGCAGAAGACTTCCAGAAGGATCCACAACTCAGCCTGATCGGTGCCACCATCAAGTCTCTGAAAGATGAGGGCATCAGCTTCCCCTCTGCATCCTCACCGGTTTGTTGACATACAGAATGTGAATGTCTGGTTTAGATCAACGTACACAAAGCAAGGTGCAAATCAAATCCTATCTTGCCTTTATCATTCATCAGGGTGGTATCTGATGGGTTTTTCCCAGTTTCTTCATATACAATCCATCATTTAGTCATGCAGCTTCACCAGACAAACATAAATGACAAAAAGTATAAAGGACCTCTTACATCTCTTACAAGACAACATTACAACCACTGTTTCAAAATAACATTTTTTACATGGTAGAGGTGAATAATGTTAAACCAGTCGGGGGGGGGGGCTTAAACTTAATTATTCAGTTAAAAAAACTGTATATTCCATGTTCTTTCAACATCTTTTAACCCCAATCTCTTCCCTGTTTTGTTTTTTTACTTTTTTTTTTTACTTTTTATGTATAGCCTAAACAATTTTCAAGTAAATCAACAGTTCACAACACATCAACACTGAAATTCACATTAATTAAAAAAAAAAAATTCCACTGAAGTTTACAAACTGTCTTCAAATCTGGTCCGTAATTTAACCCTCACAGGCTTAAAGTACCCAGTTTTTGAAATCAAAGATGCCTCCCTTGTACATAAAAAATTGGGACAAAATATCTTGAATGCCTTAACATACACAGCACAACAGGCCTCTTGTGAATACCAATTTGGTGAAGCAAATTAGTATTCATGGTAAGCCTTCATTACTTAGTCTAGCTCCTCTCAGAGAGAATAAAACTTATTTTGTCTTCCACTTTCACCATGATACCAGCCAGCTTTTATTTTACAAAAAGGAACTACAATTTGGTTGCTTGCCAAAGTGGCTGTTGGCAAGTAAAACTTTTCAGCCACAGCCAGATTTAGCAACATTTTGTTATATCCTGTTGCAGCACTTTGTCTCATATGTTGGAAACTGCATGTTTTGACTTGAGTATCGTTCAGCAGATGTAATGTGTTAGCAGTTGTCTTTCACCCTGCTTTGTTTTGCTAGTTTTCTTCCCCTAATTACAGTTTTAGTCCATAGACCACAATAAGAAAATAAGCGTAGAGGCTTTTTGTCCAGCCTGAAGCAGTCGTTATGGCTGTGGTTTCATTGCAGACCAGCGTGTTGCCAGTGTGAAGTTCAGGTTGGGTGGCGCTTGTCCGTCTGCGTTTGTATGGCAAGTGCTTACAGTGGAATTTCCTCTTCACATATTTCACATCATTCTGTGGATATGTGTGTGTATGTTCCAGGATCAGGACTGTGTTTATGATTGTTTTGGACAGCTGTTCTCTTCTTGTTTCTGTTCTGTTATTTGATGTCTGTGTGAATTGTTATGTAACAACCTTATATATGTCAAGGGTTGAAGTGGACTTTGCTCTCAGGTTGTCGTAAAGCAGCTGACCTACAACTGTATCATCTGAGGTCGTAGTCTCTGGTAATAGTCTGAGTTTGTCACTCCACTTTCGAAAGTGTATTTTAAGGGAGAAAAGAGGAATTAATAAGCAAGTCAAACATCACCACAAATTATGTCTACTGAGATTAATGGTATATTTTTCACCTTTTGTTTTTTTTTTCATGTTACTTACAGTCAAATTATGCATGCACTGTGAATTTGTAAAACACATTCACTAGCATGCAGAAACACTACCTCTTAAAAGGCAAATAACAAACAAATTCCCTGTGTTTATTTGGTTTGGGCTTTTCAGGTCACTTGTGAGGATATTCATGATTATCCCGATAATGGAAATTCACTACGATAAACTTATCTTGAATGTTTTTTTTTATCCATGATAAAATTGTATCTGTATGTATCTTTTGTGGTGAATTTATGGCAGAGTTGTTGTATTAGATTGCATTAGATTTTACAGTGCAAAGTGGCCACTGAGTGTATATCAATCTGGGAAAATAATCCACAATAACAGAGATAAATGTACAACACACTGTACAACTGATCAATTTGATCCATTTCAACCTGTTTACAGTACAAACAGACAACTCAGAACATAGATTAATAAACATCATTGTGGCTTTCATAGGAATGATCAGAAAACTTTTTTGCCACTGGCTGTGCTCCATTTGGCTGTGGTGGTGTGCTGCGTATTATGTTATGGGAAGGACTGGGAAACCTGCTTTAATGGAGAGCAGGTGGCACATGAGGCAGCAGGCATGACATTTAATCCCTATCAGCTGATGAGCAAACAGCAGCAGGTAGTGTGACTCAAGCTGTGGCAATGCTTGCTAGTATTTACCTTCAGCTGAACCTCTAAGATCATGCTGAACTTAATGTCATTTTTAGACGGACATTTTTGTTTTTCTGTCAGCCACACTATCAAGCCATGTAAAACAAATGAGTTTTCCAGTCCCTGTTGTTGACCTCTCTGTTGGTACACATTGTGCAGCAAGAAAACAAACTGCAGTCTATTGGTTAAAGTCATTTGTGTGCCAGTTTTAGATGGAATGAAAACTCCACCCGTCACGCACAAACTGGCACTGGCACAGCTTTTGGAGATCACATTACTTTTAATTGTTTTTATACTAAAATATTGAACAGTATCTGTATATATTTTACCTTTTACACAGTATTCCCTGTGGGTATGAATAAGGAAATTATTTTTTCTTTGATTAGTCTGTATTTCCACGTTAGGAGGACCCATAAGTGAGACAATTCTCAGTAAATTACAGCTTGCATCCTGCACCCTGTAAATCTGCTCCTGGATGTTAGATTCTCCTTGATACTGTATGTGGAAAAGAGACATTGGACCAGCCTCTGTAATACTTTGTTTCTCCAACTACCAGTATTAAGCATTAATTCACCCACTGTGAATATGTTGGTGTGAAGAGTTGTTGTTCAGCACTGGCAACAAAGTACAGTTGACCTGTTTTTTGTCCACTTTGACCTCATTGCCATGTCAGAGAGCTGCCTTAGGTTACCTTAGACAAAAGATAATGAGACAGCTGTGTGGAGGGTTTCTGTCCAAGGCTCTGACCAATGTGTAGTACCCTACATGAACTGCAGGTGGCATTACAGTCACTGTAAATCTGTTTTACAATTCTAGTCTTTTGTGCTGCACTCCCTCATGTATGTATGTATGTGTGTGCATGCATGTATGTATGCATATGCGCATACATATACACACGCATGCACAAAACGTGACCTTATCTTTCTAAATTGACCACAGGGGTCCACCACGAAGGTCAGCACACCTGCTGCGGGCAAGTCATCGGATGATGACAACCTGGCCAAAGGTAAAGTGAGACGCCATTATTCAGCTCTACACACACACACCGTTATCATCTGTTGTTTTAAGCATCATTTTCTACAACAGATGCATATTTTCCAACTACTGCACTGTTTAAGGCTTATTATTATCGGTTTGTACCAATATTCTCTTTTTCTAAGGAGTAGAATAGTTTAAATTGATTATCGACTGGATTTTACAGTATGTTCCTGATGCATGGGTTATTGATTATTTTCATCTTACATTGCAGTAGTCTTCTGAGAGCTGTTTGTGTTCTGAAAATAAAATATAAAGATTAATCCTGTGTCTGCGTGAAGACCATGCGTTGGACATTTGACAAACATCCTCTTCTCCTTTCCACCTCTCTTCTGTTCTCTCTGTTCTCTCTTCTTCCCATCCAAACCTCCACCTCTCCCAGCCATCGAGCTATCCTTGCAGGAGCAGAAGCAGCAGGCGGAGACATGGCCCCTGACCGTGACCTCTGAACCCCCAAACTACACCAACGGCAGCGGGGGGCAAGAGGCCCGGAAGGTGCGTGCGCTGTACGACTTCGAAGCGGCTGAAGATAATGAGCTGACCTTCAAAACTGGAGAACTTATTCTGGTTTTGGATGACAGGTAATGTTTCATAACACGTCCAATCATGAATCACCTCTGCTTTATCTTCAAAATACTAATTTTAGTGCTCTGCCATTGGTGTTGCAGATTTTCTGATCAGTTTCGTTCAAAGCAGTGATATTCTCCGATTACGAAACGCAGACAAGCATCATTTTATATTTTCTTCAGCTACATGCAGGCTAATACAACACCTGTGCAATAAATCCTACCTTTTATAAAGCTTATAATATCCCAGGGCTTGTTGACAGTGTGTCAAAGAAGCACCCAGAAGTATGAATCCAATCCCAATAATCTCACAGAATTTTATATATAGGATGTATTTACACATCTGTGCTTGGTTTAATTGTGTCCAGAATTTGAACCTGCAAATTGAAGGATGCAGTTAAATGAATCTTGCATATGGTGAGCAAAGACTTTATATAGTGTTTTTGGAGTGATATAACCTGTGTTTAAAGAAAAAAAGAAAAGGTGCTTAAATTCTGATTTCCACTCATTGATCATCATAAAACAACAGCTGTTCAGCTGTAAATTATAAGGTATTCATGTATGCTTTTCTTTCCTTAAAAGAGCCACATCATTTTATACAACCTTCCTGATTTACCTTCTAAATTTGCTCCAAATAATGTAGATATATGTCAGTCTTAATAGCGGGGCAAAGTATGTTCCAGGAACACACCGGAAGACTAAAAGACTAAAATCCTAGGTATGACCCATTTAGCAGCTGATTTTTGCACATCAGTGGCAGACACCATAACTTGACAAATTCATTTTAATTTAATCCAACATTTTTATATTGTGATGGCTCTGACTGGTCTGAAACTCAGACAGTATGGCCCACTCTTAGAAGCTCTTGCATTGATGTCAATTCTCATTTCATGATTTTATTTATAGCGATCCAAACTGGTGGAAAGGAGAGAACCACAGAGGAGTGGGGCTTTTCCCCTCCAACTTTGTCACAACCAATCTGAATGCTGAGCCAGAGCCAGGTTGGTCTTTCTATTGAATCTGAGTGAAGTGAACATTGCACACTCTCTGGTTTTTCTGGTTTAAGTTTCTACCTTTTAGAGCATACAGCCTCTGTGCTCTTCAGCTATTTGATTTATACTGGAGCAAATTAGTTTCAGAACTGCTAATTGAACTCAGCCTTTTCCTCCCCAGTGGCCTATGTTGAAAAGACAACCAGTCCTGAAGAGACACCTCTGGAAACCAAAGTTGAGCCTGAGCCTGTCTTCATTGACGAGGTACTATATTTCCTCAGTGCACATACATTTACAAAACCCAAATCACCTCTCAATCAAACTACCAACCCAAACCTGCTCTCTTCTTTCTGCAGGGGAAGATGGACAGAACACTGGCACTGCTGCAGAATGCAGATCCTGCAGATCCGGCTCCTGACTCCCCAGAGCTGATCCAGCTGGAGGGTATAAACCTTAATGCTGGTGTAAATCTAGGCGCTCTGCCAGTGACAACTGCAGTCGGTCTGAGCTACACTGTTGTTTTCTAACTCTTTCTGTTTCCCTCCCTAACTGTACATATCTGAACAGGTGCATGTGAACAGATGAACCCAATGATTGATGAGAAGCTACAGGAGATTGACAGGTAGTGTGTTATGGATGTAAATTTATTAGATTTATCAACATTATTATTACTGCTTCATTAAAGGCCCAACTAGGTTAGGGCGGTTGACATGCAGCAAAAGGCCTGGGCCGGATTTGAACCCGGGCCGCTGCGGTAATGATTTAATTCATGGTACGCTCTCTACCAGGTAAGCTACTGGGGCGTCCCACTTGGACTGTTGTACAAATCATCCTCATCCAATAAATGTCTCTCTCTATGTTGCAGGAAACACTCGGAGTTGTCAGAGTTGAATGTGAAAGTTCTGGAGGCCCTGGAGCTTTACAACAAGCTCATGAACGAGGCTCCGTTCTACTCGGCTTACTCCAAGATGCAGGCGCAGTATGCACCAACGGGCTCAGCTGTAGCCATGCAGGTCAGAAAAATGCGCTAAAGTTGTCCTCTGTGCTGCCCAAAATCTCACTTTAACAATGATTTAATCTTGTTTAGCATTTATACGTAAACATTTAATTTTATAAGCTTTGCATCAGAGGACAGTAAAAATACAAGCCTGTCTAAATCAATCAGTCAGTCAGTTGATCAATCACAAAACTGCAGTTCACAACCAAATGAAAAAGTCACAAGACAATGTACAAAATAACATAGGTACCTAGCTTTTAACTCTTTTTTAGACTGGATTTCCAGTGGCTGGCTCATGTATTAATACTGTCTACGCTGGCATTGACAGGACAAGTGTGTGTGATGTAGAAGCTGCAATTTCTTGATAAAAGTATAATATGTGAGAAAACAGCATTATAATGAAGTACTGTAGTGCCGCATTGATGCCCTGGCCTACAAATCTTGTTCTCCAGATGTAAGAGATGTTTGTTTGGTACAGACCCCAACAAATGTCACATTATCATGATTTTAATGAAAATGAAAATTGTGATGCAAAAATGATCATTCCCACTAATCATGAATCATATCGTGAAATCTGTCAAAATAATCGCCATGTGATTTTGTTAATAATGTTTTTTTTTTGTTTATTTTTACCATATCATGCAGCCCTAGTTCAAGGCTCTTGGGGAAAGTGTTGTTTGTTGTCAAGTTAACTGAACCACAGAAACTGTAGGTAATTATTCAGTATGTCTCCAGTCTAAATGACAGACCACTTACGCACATGATGGTGAATTATTGTATGAATGGGCTTAATTTCCCTATAAAATTAATACGTTGAATTCATGTATGCTTGGTCAACTTCAAATCGCATCATTCAAGATTCTTGTTGTTGTACTATAGTCATCTTCTCTCTCTCTTTGTCTCTTTGTCTTGTGATGCGTGCCAAGCCAATAAAAGGCGGTACCAAGTCATACATAATTTTTAAGAATGGATTCAGTCAGAGGTTGGTTCACAGTTTAGAACACTAAAGGCTGGATATTTTCTGTGTTAAAGAAAAGGTTTGTTTTGGACAAACTGTGTTAACTACCATTGTGCCCACCCACGGAGACAGCAGAGTACTAATGTGGAGGAAAATCATTCAGAGCAGTCACATGAAAATACTATATTATTTAGACTCATATTTCATTTCTCACATCCTGTACTTGTGTGTTATATTTGGCCAGTAAAGCAGTTGATTTTGTTGCTTCTTATACTCGTCCTGATAGCTTGACATTCAGTCAGCCTTTTTTTCCTCCCTGGAGAGTCGGAGGCTGCCTGGGTTTTCTTGGCAGTGGCTGTTTTCTCTGTAGTGATTGATGTCACTGTCTCTGCCCGCGATTTAGAAAAATGTCCACTTCACAGGGCAGGCTCGCACCAGAGTGCTGCTCGTTCTTTTTTTGGTGGTTTGTTTTTTGCCCTTCATTATTTATTTATTTATTCATTTATTTATTGCAAAGTACTGTATAACTCCCTACCAGGTGGTTGTTGCACCTGCAATGACGAGGATTTTGTTATACATAAGGACTTAGAATTAGAAAAGTAAAATCCTGATACTATATATACTTTATATTTTATATAATATTATATTAATATAAACAGCTACTGTATATCTTGGTTGCTGTCGCTCTTCTTCATAGTTTGAATAAAGTGTCAAATTATGCAGCAACACGACCTGATTTACTGGAATAGTCTGCACTTTATTCATCCAACAAGTGGGTATTTTATATCTTGCATTGTATCTAACTCCCAGTAGCCAGGCATTTTCTTGAGGCCAAACATTCAATGATGAACTTCTCTTTTATCAGTGATTCTAGGGTCAACCTGGGACAGAGACAGATGATATTAACTTTCTGAGGAAATGGAAAGAAACTCTCTGGATTTATAAGCTCAGAAACTCAAAAACAAAGAATGTTGTAGTTTTTGTACTTAAGTTTTTCATTTTTACTTAGAGCTTAAAGGAATAGTTTGATATTTGGGAAATACACTTATTTGCTGTCTTGCCAAGAGTTAGATGAAAAGATTTATACCACTGTCATGCCTGTACACTAAATATGAAGCTACAGCCAGCAACCCTTAGCTTAGCATGAAGACCAATTGGCACAGTGGCTTACTGGAGTCTTTCTGGAGTCTGAAACAATAACGAGAGGCACGTTGAAACTCCCAGCCGCCTTGACTGGTGTCAACGAGTACTAGCTGTGGCCGTAACAATCATGTTCTCAGTACTTATTAAAGCCATCCTGCTTCTCCCCCTTTGGTCTACTCAGGGCTACCTCGGCCCAGCCGGCGCTCCCTACCTGCCTCCAGCGATGCCGCAGGGTCCTCCTGCGCAGCCCTACGCCCTGCCCACCGACCAGCCCGGACCACTGCACTCCCTGCCCCCCAACATCTCAGCCCCACCCAACAGCCAAGCTGCTCAGCCTCCCTACATGTGGTAAGAGAACATCCCCACCACTGTAAACAGGACCTGTAAGGCTGTCAGAGTAGAAACTCTGCAGAGACACTCTGAAATACAAATAATGACAAGGGTCGTGTCATATGACTATTAAAGGTGGATCAATGCCTCAGATCTTTGGCATTAACAAGCTACTAATTTTGAATATTGGGTAGTTAACAGGTCAGGTAGAGTGCTAGTAATGTCAGTGGTATAGACTAGCACTGACAAAGGGCTTAACTATGTTATTTTACATTCTTTTTATTTTTACTACTGCGTGTATGTTTTCACTAAAAGGTTAGAAATTAAGGTCTACTGTAAAAATGGGACTTTTTAGGGGAAAAACTGTGATAGTAGAAACAAATTAAGTAAATTAAATCCGATTTGTAAAACCAGAGAGTTGTTTTTGCATGTTTGCATTATAATCAGATATACTTTATTGTCCTGCAGGGAAATTTGTCTTGGGCTCCAAGCCGCTGCATCACACAACACACTTGCAAACAACGTCAGAATGCACATACACGCATAGATCATACATACGCTCATGCATAAATAAATAAATTCACGTTGCGTGTGAGACAGTAGTGCTTTAAAATAATAAAAGGTAATAAAAGACAATAGTTTGAAATAATAAATCAGGTATAATCAAACCAGATCTCTAAGAAATGTCTTAGTCCCCAAATGTAATTATATACATATAATACCACTACTTGTATTTGTTGCTATTTAATATTTTGATGGAGGATGGAATTAATGAATTTTTGCCTCCCTGAGCACATATTTTTCATATAAAGGCTGAAGATAGTGATCTTTTCCCCCCTGTGAGCTTCATGGCCGTTTGAGTAAGACGAGCTTAGCCTTTAACCGTGCTGACAGGTTACCACACCATACATGTATGCCGTATCGAATTACACTCTAAAATCGTTTGATAAAACAAAATCAGTGAGTTTACTATTTACACCACAGAGTCTCAGCCTTCTCAAAAAAATACACCCTCTGTTGTAGCCTAGAACAAAGGTTTTCAACATGTGCATGCCATGTGAGTGAGCTGTCAATGTGGACACCAAGATATTTGTATGAAGATACCTGAGTTATGGGTTCATTGTGAATAATTGCTGGACTGTGGTCACCAACTTAGTTTGGATCGAATATAATCTCCTCAGTTTTCTTCACATTCACAATAAGGTGGTGAGCATCACACCAGTCCACAGACTGTTTGATTTGGGAGTGGCAGAGTGATTTGTCTTGATTTCTATGTAACAAGTTAATAGGTTTGTGTAAATCAAGTACAGGTATGCAGCCAGTACAACCGGTGACTGTCACCACTAGTTAATATGTTAGAGAGGGCTAGCTACCAGTCTGTATTAACATGCAAGAAGTACAAAAAGTAACCCCCAGTGAAAAGTAGACTTAGTGCTACAAAAGCTTAACACAGATTGCATTTATTTATTTACAGTTTTCTCCACTTCAGTGGTAAAAGTAGCTTTTTTGTCACTTATCCAAAATAGGTATAAGCAGATAAGCAAGGTACTTTATCCACTCATGCATCCATTTTTCACTGCTTGTCAACACTGATTATTTAGGCTGATCCTCATCATATTTGTCCCTGGAGTGAGAGAAGGTCACAGAATCCTCAGCTGGTTGTAGCTTTAAATCTAATATAGATTGTATTAGAGCTCATGGCTTATATTAGTATCATAATATTAACTAGAATAACTTTCCAATATCAATATATATCATGTTATGGCAAATGTCTGCAAATCACAAATTACCCATTAAATTGTTGTTCAGTGCAATGAACTGTGTTCAACTGTTGCATCAGAAAAAAACTTAATTTGGACAAAATATAGCAATAAGATTTTAGCATATCGTCACAAGAGGATTTCACTGAAAGACTATAGATGATTGCCCAGCTGTGGATTGTATTTTATAGATGTATTATTTGCCTTGTTTATGATTTTAAATGTAGTACCTTTTACCATAGTATGATAGACTAGACATAGACTATGATTTTTACATGTTGAGACTCAGTTTCCATATTTGCTGTTGATACTAAGTGTCACATCTGTATTTTCTTCACAGCAGTGGTATGAATACTCAGTACATGAACCAAGCTGCTGGAGCGCCTTACCCACCCCAGGCGGGCGTGGCCATGGACATGTCAACCTATCACAACTCTAGCATGCCTCCTGTGTCCTATCCTGTGGCTGCTCCCCCTCACCAGGCTCCTCATCAGCAGCAGGCAGCATATTATCAGCAGCCTCTGTTGTAAAACTCCAACTGACAGCAGACCTGAGATGAATACATACTCCAGATATTTCAGTTTCCAGTGGTGTGTTCATTTGGCTTACCTTGTGTGAGTGTTTGTGTGTGGTAATTGCTTTGGGAACATTCCTTTAGCCATTTTTTGTGCCTGAGGAGAAGCTGAATTGAACACAGCCCACAAAAGTTGAAATGACTCCGGTGTGTATCTAACGCAGGTCTGTTGCTCATCTGAGTTAGGACTCTCTCTGTGTGCATGTCCTCGGCGACTGTATGTGAGGCTAACATGGCGTCAGGAGTTTACTTCTGTCCTTCACTTCTTTTTCTTGGCTGACAGTGAATGCGGTGCTGGTCTTCACAAATGTCACAGGTCAACACAGAAGAAGAGTTGGGTTTGCTCACCATTACAGGTCCATGTAATGAGCAGTCATTACCTAATTCTGAAGAAATTAGCATTTTACAATTTACAGTTCAACGCAAAGCTACCCCACACAATGCTAATTCTGAATCGACCCCCTTTAAAGAATTCACGCAACTTGTCCGTTACCATATCTTTTGAGGTGGTAACAGCGGCTCAGGCCCTGTCCACACTAATGTAGATACATGTGTTTAAAAAAAAAAAAAAGCTTATTTTTCTCTCCATTGTGGCCATCTATTCACACTACCTGGTCTCCACCGGCCATGTAGCTAAAGCAACATGTCAGCAGCACAACAGCCGCAGTCCCGTCAGTGTCTACACTGGATACCTTCAGCCACAGTACTGTTGTACACTAAAAGTGTTTCGACAGCCCATATAGCCTAATGCAAGATCAGTGTAATTACATGTGCACGTCGGAATACAATGGACTCAAATAGCAGCTCTGCATGTAAAACGCCAGTGAATCGTGAGCCTTTGCACGGCTTGTTCAGACAGCTGTATTGATCAAAACCGAAGCATATCTGTTCTGTCAGATGCTTGTGAAACAGATGACTGAAAAACACGGCTGAAACGTGTCCACTATAGACAGCCTGCAAGAAATACAAAAACGCAACTTTTCGAAAGCGTTCTCCAGGGTAAATAAAATTGAAAACACAAGTCTCACGTTGGAGTTCGGACAGGGAAAACTGAGCTGTTCCAAAATGCTCATGAATGGCCATCAGTCTTTGCAGACATGCACGAGATGCTAGTGTGGATTGAACCCCATTTGACACCTAAATTACATTTTTAATTTTATCTGCACTAATGGGATCATGGCCAAAATGATTTGTTTTTCTTTTAGTTTTTAATCTTGTTTTTAAGTCTGTAGGTGAATTCATCTGATAGAAACACTCTGGATTGGTGTGAGAGCTCATGTTTCTGCAAAGCCAGCATTTATGCACTTGTGGAACAAGGTGTAGGTGCTTGCTTGAGGACAAAGTGTGCAGTTATTTAAAAGGCAAGAGCTCCATTTTCTTTTCTTCTTCCTCACCAGCATCCGTCACTGTAGTTGATCTATGTTTTGAACAGAATTTCTGATGTGCAAACTACATTTTCAGCTATCAGATATATATGTTAACAGTTATGTTATGTTCTAGTTTGTGTAAATTACTTTCCCACAATCCCACTGCCTTGTAATGCATTCTGTGGTTGCATTTGAGATATTTAAGACATTTTGTGTGTATGTGTGCACATACGTATGTATGCGTTTGAGGGCTTACCCATAATAGGTTCTTCATCATTGTAAACTGACATTGATTTTCTCAAGGATCATCAGATTTTAGGGTGAGAAATAGTTAGTTGGATCTCTTTGTGTGTTTATTAATCTGATGAAATGCTGCACCCTCCTCATGAATATTACTTCAGTACCTTCCTGCCTCTCATCTTCATGTGTGGGGTCTCTTCCATTTAGCAGAATCTGTTAGGAGTCCATGTTTTATGCAAATGCACGATACTGATTTTCATGTCTATATACTTAAATTTCAAAATTGTCAATGACATTGCCTGTACTTTGATTTATATATATATATATATTGAGACATTATACATGTGTAATTTACATGGTTGGTGAATGTGTAATTATTATCCTTACTTTGCTTCTGCTTTTACTTTCATTGTCCAGGCAAAATGTAAATGTAACACAATTTTCAGAACTCAAGTTCAGAACTCTTTAGTTGCCGTTAATATGAAGAAAGAGAAGGGAGACATGTTTTTAACCTACTCAATTTTGGGGGTTAAAATTAAGGAGCAGCTTTCATAGACTCTACAGTCCTGTTGCAGTAGCTCCATAGTTATAATTTTAGTCAGAACTGTCCTTTATACGGCTCATATTAAAGGCATTGTATATTAGATGTAAAATACCTGTTTTTTTCAGTGACATTGACATTGCACCTTAGCTTTGTAAACATTTATTTACCACTGGATGCCTTGTTTTTCTGTAGAAATCAAAGAATGACACGGACACAACTTTGGCGAGTAACTTCAGCCTCAGAATCTGCTGGATATGTGTAATTCTGTATATTTAAACTATTCCAGGAAAAGTTCCTTTATCCCGGATTTTAAAACTGCTTTTGTAACAGAGCAAACTTATAATATTCTTTGAAATAAAAAGAAAATTACCTGTATTGAGGGTGGTCTCTACCTACATTTCCCTTTTGGATGGCTTTAAGTAATTACATTTATATAATTAAACGGAACATAATTACCTCTCCTTTTCCCTGTACACATCACCAACTGCACATGATGAATGAGCCATTACCCAGAAGACATGATTTATTCATGGAACTTGGCCTTTTTATAGTTTCTGCTCTTTACTTTTCAAAAGATGCAGTGGGAATCCTTTAAATGGCAGTGTTATTCTGGTGGCAAGGTGCAGGCAAAAACTTCTCTTTAATTAAATGTTCAAGGCAGGACACCACAGGCCATTCTCCAGGATGCCACCAGGATATATACACAATGTAAAGGCTTTCTGCAGACCTGCAGTGGGATTGTCTGAAAACCGTGCAGCTGGCAGCACTGTCTGGTGAGGATGACAGGAAGTTTTATCATCTGTTGTTTGTCCCAGTTAATTTGCTGAAATAAAGCTGGCCTGTTTTATTTTTAAGTGAAGAATGCAGCACTAAATCAGTAGAAAGTGTTGGGCTACAAATGTACATAAAATGCTATAAATATATACTTTATATATTAAAATATGTTCTTTTAAAAACTTTTACCAGTCATCATCATCATCATGGAATCATTTTAATATTCATCCCATTCTGCTCATGTTTTTTAAGGATTTTGTTTGGATTATATTTTTAATCTAGCCTACAGTATTTGTAGTGGCACACTATTCTGTCAGTATTTTATGAGGGTTGTTGTGGTTTTTTTATACCATGAAGAGAATGAATTTGCCTGAACTCCAGCCAAATGCCAGGTCATGATGTTAGTTTATGCTGCCTTCAAATGCTCCTTGTAAAGTCCACATTCCAAGATCAGAGATGTCCCAAACGTCTGCACATATTTCTTGCTTATTACAATATTTACCATGAGTTGCATAACAAAAAAAGAGAACAACACAGATAAGAAAAGGAAGCAAAGATACACGAGAAAGCATTTAGTGGCTCAACTTTAAAATTGTAACGAGTTCCTGTAGCTTCGTCATGCATACATCCAGTTGTTGTTTGAGAGAACTAATTTAACATCTTTAAATGAGAATTTATTTTCTTCAATTATTAAGAAATCCATTAGCAGGCCTAAGAGATAATGTGCATTCTGAAATACAGATTACAGTGCAAAGTTAGTGAAAGCAAAAAGACTTTGTAACTCATTCCTGAGCGTTCCCTAAAAAGATAACATTAAGTTTCGGGATCATTTTTATTGTAACAGAATAAACATTTATCATCACTTCCCCAAAAACTGAAATCATGCTTTTTTATTTTACATGACTCCTCTTTTATTTTGTGATACAGACTTATTTGGTAACAACCACACAGTTATGTTCTAGTCAGTCTCTTAATAAAACAGCTGTAACAGCTGTGAATATGTCTGATGTGCTTATTGCTTCTGAAGTCAAGTCCATCTAAAAGGAGAGTATTGATGACCAATTAGCCTGTTAACATACACAGAACTGTGTGCAGTGAAATGCTTAGTTGCTGTGTAGCCTATAGTGCAAGTAATGATAAAATCTATAAAAATACAAAGACAGAACATAGAAAAACAAGGATTAAAAACAATGTAGGCCTATACAGTATTAGTGGAACACAAGTAGCCTAAGTAGTTATAAAGTGAATATGGAGCATGGGATGTGAAATATGAAGCAATATTGGCTATGAGAATGTGGAAGAAAATGAGAAAATAGACAAAATAGAGGCGTGTGTAAAATGTAATTTATAGTATAGGCCTATATATGTAGGCCTAGGCTATTTATGTCTAACTATATATGCTAAACATGTATCAATGAATATGTTCAAATATATTCTCACCTATACAATTCATTTAGATTACTACATTTCACTCAGACGAAGTGATGCGTTGATGGCTACTTCTTGCGAAAATACAATGATTTTCCTATAGTCAAGTTGCAATGCTGAAGTTCAGAATTTCTGCGTTGTCCTTGAACGCAGCGCTACAGCCCTGTGTGATGGGAGTGGAGGGGGAGGGTCGGTATCTGCGGTCGCACTGATACACGGGCTTCATCTGTGCAGACCCTCCGCAGAGTGGGACACATCTTCAGAGCCGAGCGGCCGCTACCGGTGTCTTCTCTTCTGTTGTCGTGAAGCGGAACCGGAGCAAAGCTGGAGCCGGCGGTCCACTGTCCGCCACCGGAGCAGCAGCAGTTCCAGTGGAGCGGCACGGAGCGGCAGCCTCCGCCCTGGACAGATGAACTGGCTGAGATGTCCCGACACATCTACACCCGACACGGGATAGGAGACGGGCTGCAGAAGCCCGTGTTTCAGGTAAGAAAAATCGCGTGAAATCACCGAGGCTCTTCTTTTTCTTCTCTTGTCTTATCCTCTCTTATAGTTATTTTAATGAATTAAAAGAACGGATACAAATATCCCACACAAATATGAATAATAATAATAATAATATTGATAGGAAAAAATATATTATAGGAGTACCTATAATATATACACTCCTAATATGACAGCAACATTGAAAATAGATTTTTCTCTCCACAGACACACTAAAGCCATTATTCTGCTCTGTGTTTAACTGAAGCTACATTTTTCATCAGTCCTAATGAGCCCCCGAGGTGTCATTAATCAAACAGATACACGGGTCCTGCAGTATGGTGAGACTTTGATTTATTCAAAAAGAAATGAAATTGGGTTATTAATTTTTAAGCATTTTCTGATGGAACCCCTCTCATGATGCAGGAGGTGGTCCAAGTCACTTTTCCCACAGAAGAAACAGATTTTTAGCACTGTAGCAGAATTTGCTGCACAGTTGATACTGAACAGGGCTGTAATTTGTATCTCTGCTGCATCAGTACTTTTACTGTCAGTTTCCTTAAATGCATGCAGACAAATCCCCATTGAACGTTTTGCGTTTTAGACAGATAGCCTAGATAGATAGATAGATAGATAGATAGATAGATAGATAGATAGATAAACACACAGTCATTTTACATCTTGATATTGTTATATTTCAACAATATACAAATTATTCCACAAAATCCATCAAAAACTGTCAATGGATCAAATAACCACAGCTGACAGATTAAGATATATCATCTCATTGATGCAAACATCATATAAAAATCCAGTATAGACAAATATCAGACCTGCCTATTGATTTGCAGTATTGTCCACAATGGCCAATATAACAAGAAATATTAATGGGATAGTTAACCACAGTATGTAGTAGTAGTAAAAGGTATGGCAAAATCTCTGATGGTCTACAAGTTTATATCATCTCACAGAACATACAGTATATCATCACATAAGGCTGCAACTAACGATTATTTTCATTATCGATTAATCTGACAATTATTTTCTCGATTAACCGTAATCGTTCAGTCTGTGAAATGTCAAGAAAGAGTAAAAGATGCCCATCACAATTTCTGAGAACGCAAGGTGACATCTTCAAATGCCAAAGGTATTTCATTTACTGTCACATATGACAAAGAATAAACAGCAAATTCTCACATTTGCGAAGCTGGAACAAGCAAATGTCTGGCATTATTGTTGACTGAAATGATTACTCAATTATCAAAATATTTGCCGATTAACAATTACAATAAAATAAAATCTGAAAAGTGCAAGAGAACTCAGACAGCATTGGAAGGACTAACAACAGATAAATTAGTGATATAATGAATGCTGATGATTGTAGAGCTGAAACAATTAGTCAATTAATAGATTATTTGTCCACCAGAAAATTAATTGGCAACTACTGTATTATGATAATCATGATGATAAAAGTCATTTTTAAGCAGAAATGCTGAACATTACCTAGTTCCAGCTTCTCAAATGTCAGTATGTGCTGCTTTTTGTTTAAAATCATAGAAAGTGTGAACATACAGCTCCATGGCAACTGAGCAAATTCCATCCGCCGATGAGGACCCTGTGACACAGTCGAAAGCTCCAGAAAAAGCGAGTTTGTGGAACTTGAGTTGGCACTGTTTTGTCAACTGAATATCTTCGGGTTTTGGACTGTTGGTTGGAAAAAAACATTCAAATTGAGGATGTCATCTTGGGCTTTAGGAAATTGTGCCAGGCATTTTTCACAATTGTCCAGTTTTATAGAAAATAATCAGCAGATTGAGCGATAATGAAAATATTTGTTAGTTGCATCCCTAGGTGAATGGAATAAATAAATGCAGTCCAAGTCAGCAGCAGTCTTTGGAAGTTGGAAGCATCCACTTACCTCAGATGCTCTCCGAAGTCACAGGAGGACAGGATGCCACACAGTGTTAGAAAAGCTGAGAAGTCATTTATAATATTTCGCCCATCCTCTTGCATCTCAGGTGAAGTGTTACCTCACTGGATCCTCAAGCACTAAAACAAATTGGCTACGTATGAAAATGGGTCACACAGAGTGAATCTGTGCAGCTCAGCAATGCTCCTGCAAAAGAAATGTATGATGGATTTTGGTGTATGGCAGTCATTAATAAAGCAGTAAAAGACGGAGCTCATATAATCAGGTCATCACAGAGGACAAGAGGCAGCTGGAAAGAGCCAGAGCCCTGTCAACCCCGGGGGCTGAGATGCTGGTTTTAATCGGGTTGCTGGAGGGAAGGTGTCCTTGAGTTAGTTACCAGAGAATGAAGAAGAGATTTTTATTTGTATGTGTGTGTTTTGTCCTCACCAGGCTAACAGAGGGACCTACTCCAGACGCAGCCGGCTGAAGAGGTCCGACGGCAGCACGACCTCCACCAGCTTCATCCTCAGACAGGTAGGACCCTTTACCATATCAGCACGGCTCATTACCCTACCTGGAATTTATCAGATTTTAAAATCTGTGAAAATAAATGAAAATAGTGAAAATCAGAGAAATGAATGAAAAGGCCTGTCTGAAAGTAACATTTTGGCTACCATTTACAGCCCAAACATTCTGTGGTATCAATGTTTATGTGTTGTGTTATGTGTTTTTTGCTGACTTGATTCTAAATGTTACGTGCTACATGCATGTCAGCATGTAAACATCCGATTGTTTAAGCATGTATGGCAACTTAACTGTGATGTTAGCATGTTAGCCTGAGCTGAAGTTGTAGAGCCCACCAATACTGGAAATATGATCACAATGTACCAATATTTGTTTTTTGCCATAAACACATAACATAAGCAAACATTTTTATATTTTGACTTCAATTTGGTTATTTAAGAAATGTGCTGAGTGGGACATTTTACTGTTGAGAAACGTGTCAGTGCTCTCTGGTGGACAAACTATGTAATGAGACAGTGTTTCAAAGTTGCTGAAATACATCTGTGGCATTTCTCTACTGTAAGTTATTGTTTCATATTGGCTGACATATACACCGATATCATTGTAGCTGCGTTAAGCTAAACTCAGGCCATTCCAACAATATATTGGTCAAGCTATAAATACAACTGAGGCTGACAAAGTCCAGCTTCTATTGATGAAAGTACTGCAATGTGGAGCTGAGCCTGACAAGCTGGGTCTGCTGTGTCCTAAAATGACCACCATGCTAATGATAAACCTTTTTGATATTGGTAACAATATGACCTTTCTTATGGCGCCACCCGTAGGACAAACATTTTTTCTTCAGATCTTTGTATGTATTTCCCATATTTATCTTTCCTTTGTATTAGTGGCAGCATATTTGAGCTGTCCTCACCACCAGAGGACTCCATTTACTGTAAACTGCGGTACAGTTTCCTCTGGCAGCAACACAACGTTTTCATGTATTTGAACATAAAATCTGGGTGAAACTACTTTTAAAAAATCTGACTATTTTTCTGTGAAAGTCTCTGATGAGAATTATCCATTAGTCTATCAAAAACACCAAGTTTGTAACGTGTGATACCAATCCCAGCACTGACAGTGAAGGGTGAACACGTGTGGGGATTTGTTTGAAGAAACTCTTGTTGAAATTCCTCTCCATCTTTCTGAGAGACTTGAGAAAGTGAGCGGTCTGGCACCAGTGCACCACCGCTCGTTTCTGGCTTCAATCCATCAAATTGTTCATTCCAAAACTTTTGGTTTCACTCGTAAAAGTTCGATTCTAATGTCAAGTGAAAAGTGAACAAAAGGATTATGACATCAGACGATATGTTGCGAAGACAGGAGCATTTGGCCTCTGCAGTAGTTTAGGGAATCGATGACCTTGATTTGTATCAGCCTGGGAATTCAGCCTGCTCAGCTGCTTATGAGGCGTCTATCAGCCTTGTATAATATAAGGACGGAGTTAGGCAGGGCTGTTTGAATACAGTCGCTGCTGCCTCCTTTATATGTGCCACTATAAAACAAATTCAAATTGGTTTCCTGTATTAAGTCCCTTCTGTACTTCATAATACAGGAGGGAGTCACCCTAGACTTTGACATCCCGCTAACAAGTTACCAAGGGAACAGAGGCTACAGAGGCCATTCAACAACACAAGGAGATTTTGTCATTGGCTACCTTTTGTCCCAAATCCCTCTCTCTTTCTTTTTCCCTGCCTCTTTCACTTTTTCATTTCTCCATACCTGACCTCGAACTCCTCCATCGTGTGCTGGCCTGTGCTAACGCTTCGTGTGTCTCAGGAGATGCAGCGACGTCAAATCAAAACGAATGAGGTCAGAGGCTTTTTCGCGTGGACATGCTGACAAAAGCACACGACAACTTGTCAAATCTAAGAGCCGTATGTGATTTATGATAGTGTCAAGTGCTCAGATCTGGGGCTGCTGTATTTCCCATTACATGTAGGTCAGTTTGTACATGTGAGATTTTCTTTGCGTTTGCGTTCTTTGCTCAGATTTTTCGTTTAATACTATTTCAACTAAACCTGTTCAGTATAGACAATATAACTACAGAGCATAACACCAGATGATGATGGATTCTCATGAATAGTACAGTCCTTCTTGATGGCTTTGTATTTTAAATCAACTCGCCAGTGTATGCACTGTATGTATCTCCCATTAATTATTGAATACCCACTGCATGAAATTGGCATGGAGTAATTATGTGGCTCACAGGAAGGAGGAAAAACAAGATGGAATGGAAAGAAAGAACGAAACAAACAAAAAAAAAGTTAAAAGACAAAAACAAAGAACGGATAAAAAGGAGAAGAAACAAAAAAACGCAGACCGCAGTACAGAAGTAAGTAAGACAGAAGGACAGAGAAATGAACAAATAAAATCTCTTGCTCACTCCTTTTCCTCGTTACAAGCTCACAGATGTCTTTAACACCCCCGCTGTGATTTGTGTCATCACCGGTGTGATCGTCATCAGGTGAGAAAGAGGAGCAGTGGGCTCTCTTTGATTCCCTCGTGTATCCATAGTAACAGCCGCCCTTCAACAACAGGGGTCAAGCCCAGAAGGTTGATTAGCAGGAAACTGCACCTCCTCCTCCTTTTCATCAGAAAGTACAGTTTTTTTGTTTTGTTTTTTACAATAAATGCTCAAGAAGTGAAAGCTGAGAAGAATGCAGCCTTTAAATTAACTAAGTTATATCAGATTTATTCACCTTTTCCTCTTCCTCAGAACATTTCGATATCTTGCTCCTTCATTTTAGACTTAAAAACCATTTACAGTAAGTCCTGTTGATCTCAATTCTTCATCCTTATCCCAGTTCTATGATTTGAAATCTTGCTTTTATGACACATGGCAAAAGCCTGGGCAGAAGGGTTATTCATATTAATTTGTTTATTTAACTCTTGAATGCGGAATTGACTTTGAGAACAAAATTCGGTGATGTGTTGCATTCCAAGGGTGTAGTAAAACCCCTTGAAAAGTTGGTTTCAAATCGCAATTATTTCTCTGTAACATTAAATATTCTCGACTAACTAAAGAAGAATCAAAATTACAGTTTGGAATAAACATCCAAAGATATTTTTTATTAAGAGTCTAACACTCAAAAGCTCAGCTAACGTGCTCCATCAGGACTGTGTGGGTGTGGTTTGATCAGATTTGATTGACTGTGCTGGCAACATAAGCAAACAACCACACAGCTGTCATCAGATCCTGACTCAAATATTGCCGATCTCACTTCACCCACTTCAAACCAGTGAGAAGAGCACAGACAAAAGCACAAATACAGAAAATCTCTGTTTACTTTGGCAGAAAATAGTGTGATCATGTAGGAGCCCACCACTCAGAGAAATAAGCTGATCGAAAAATTATGTTGTCAGGGGCTTTAAGTGGAGTTTTCCGCAGGTTGAATTCACTGCAGAGTGACTCTTTGGGTAAAGGGAGGATGAGCATGGCAAACTGTCAGGGCCAGAGTCTGTGGCAAGTCCTCATACAGATCAGTCCATTTAAAGGAAAAGGAAGTCAAAAGGAGAAAACTATTAAAAAGAGAGGAATGTTCAAAGAGAAAAATACTTTAAGTGATTGTTTTAAAATGTCAGCGTGTTCCCCATGTTCCGTTGATTTCGCAGGAAAAGGACAGAATGTATTCAAGAAGATATGGTTGATCAGTATGAGTCACCACATGATATGCAGAGCAGATCTGTTACAGGGAGGAGCTGGTAGAAAGCTGATTCTCCCAGATGGTGTGCCAAACTTCTACATGCACTGCCCGCATGGACAGATGTTTCTCTGCGTGGTTGGTGAGCGGATGCCTGAGCAGTTTCCGGCCCAGCCTCCATGATAAGAGGATGCCAAAGCTCGGCAGATGTTTGCTTTCAGGAATAATCCAGAGCTGCAGAATTGAAGTGGCACAGAGGACCTTTGCCCTGGTCCCACATTCTTTGATATTTGTGTTTGTTGACTTAGAGAGCTAATATACAGTACTAGTGTTTCACTACGTGTTTGTATGCACATGATGGCTACCTCACATATCTTGCGTCAGGGTGTTGGTTGTGCGTGTTCTCAGAAATTAACTCTATGTGTCTGCAAGATGCAATTAATCCCATGAACGGTGGGAGGCAGTATATCAGTATGTGAAATAAGGTCAACACCAGATAAAAAAAAAAGCAACAATGGTGGAAAGTTTTTGAGAGTACCTAACAGAGCATGTGACTACTGCCGCCTTTTTCTGCCGTGGTCTGAACACTAACAATACAGTAACCTCTGGGTGTCATTGTGTTTACATTGTGCAAAAGCAGACTTTTTCAAACTAGATATTCCAGTGTTGGCCAGGCATGATTTGGCCCTCATCTGCCACCACTGTGTATAATGCTGCATCATACTCATTTGCCTTTGCACATGCGTTGGTAACAAGTAAGTATATCACGAGCCTGAAAAAGACCAGAGAAGAAGAGTCAGGTGGGGAAGCTAGGCAAGAACTTATTGAAATCTATCTCTGTTGACAACATGAAAAGAAAAGACAGAAACACAACAATTTCAATAACTGACCTAAGACAGTTTATACCTCTCAGTGTTCACAGGTAAAGCGTGTAAAGTCATGCAAAATGGAGGACTGCTACGACCATGGACATCAGGTTTTATGTGTGCAACATATGTGTTCATTCTTAATGACACAGAGACATCATATGATTTAGGTTAGCCAGGTAGGGCATATGATCGACACTAGGGCAACTAGTTTAACAGAGTTACAACAGTTGTCAGATACAGTCATGTCGACGTCAAAAAGTTTAGAGGGAAAGGGGGTTTCAGACATTGCAAGTGCTTATTTTGAGCCCTTTGTTTCCCCAACAAGGTTCATTGATTGAAAATATATAAAAAGACTGCAGTTTTTAAAGGCAGTAAATACATACAACATGTTTTGTTAGAACTACAAAATACTGTATGCACATCACGTTCTCATGAGAACCCATCTTTGTTTGCAATGCAAGTTGCAAATTGAATGCTTTACAGTAATACATTCTGCACAGGCTGTTAAATGTTTTAATAATAATAATCTTGTCAGCTGAGACCAAAAAATTACTTTTTAGTTGTAGCAGAAATGCAGCTGTGACCCAAAGACCTCATCACTGCCTCTTTTAAAAAGTCTGAATTGAAGTCTTAGCCCATACGTATGAATGTAAAGCCTGCTGCAGATTTGAATAAAGTCTCATTTTGGGATGGCAAAGCTTATAATGCCACAGCTTTCTCCCAGAAATTAAATTTAATTTCTGCATCACAATACAGTAGACAGAGACATCCCTTTAACTGAATTTTTCATCTTGCAGCCTGCAAAGTGATAAGGAAGGGGCTTCTTCGCACTGCCAATCCCTCTTATGTAGGTCACATGGCTCAACTCAGCAGCCTTTATTTCGTGAATTACTTGATCGGGCCCGGCCACTGCTGTCATGGCTCACGCTGGCACCATGCGCTAGTCTGCCATTACCTCTTAAGTAAATCTGTAACCCCTGGAGCCCCCCCAACAACCCTTATGGAGAAAAGAGCAAATTTGAGTTTCCATACTGCTAAGCTGTGTTGGCTATCACTGCTTCCCAAGTCTTTCCTCACCTGTGTATGCTACTGAAAGCTACAACAATAACACAACAAAATAAATACAACCCACTCATGCACACAAACTTGGGCTGCAACTAATGATTATTTTCATTATCCATTAATGGATTTTTTAAATTAGATTTAGTGCTAAACGAGAAAATATAGAAAAGGTGAAAAATGTCTGTCATATCACACACTTATCAAACATAAGTGCTTGTTTTGTCTGACCAACAGTCCAAAACAAATGAATCGATTATCAGAATTGTTGTCAATTCATTTTCTTTTGATCGAGAAATTGATTGTTTCAGCACTACTTACACTCCTGTACTTGTGAAGACTTACATTCGTCCCCTTGTGACTTGCTATAACCTTAATGATAACCACAACATTAAACCTAGTCGTGATTCCAACCCTAACCCTAAAACCAAGTCTTAATCATAAAATCAATGTTTAAACCAGCGTTTGTCCCCACAAAATGATGAATACATAGAACAGTCACACACACACAATCACACAGAAACACATTTTTGTGCTCTGGTTCCCTGAGGTCTAAGCTGAATGTCACAGGGCATTTTGTGTGCTCTCTAATGACATTAAAGCTAAGTATCTTCAACTATGTGTCAAACTAAATGCTGAGTGGTCTGTTCTTTGTTTAGTTTGGCCTGATGATTGTGTATTTACTCTTGATGCATTCATGTTGATGGTGTTACACTTTGTACTGGTAACAAATTCCAACAGCATAGCTATGTGGTGATTTGAATTGAATGATCCTGCCAAACTGTCAGCAAAACCCCTCTCTGTCTTCAAAAATCACTTGAAGACCTATCTCCTCCGAGAGTACTTACTCACCTAATATGTTCTTTCTCTCTATATATAACTTCCCCCTTCTTTATCTAGCTCTCTCCCAAAAAAAAACAAAAACCCTAATGTGTTACTTTATGCACCTGCAGACTTGTGGCACTTGTGTCAGGTGGAACATGCAACTGAGTGTAGCAGCGCTTAATGTTAAAGGCTTTTCC
Source organism: Siniperca chuatsi (assembly GCF_020085105.1). NCBI lineage: Eukaryota > Metazoa > Chordata > Actinopteri > Centrarchiformes > Sinipercidae > Siniperca > Siniperca chuatsi. Next base: position 22,813,678 of record NC_058053.1, read on the forward strand.
TTGATCTACTGTGGCTGACTTTAGTAGGCCTGAGAGGGCTGAGGGCTGCTGGGACACAGGTCAGTGTCTGATGAAAAAGTACCACCAAGTAGCTCTTTGATGTGTCACCTCTGTTCCTCTACTAGAATATCGGATAGATGATTATGAAGCCATTAGGTGTTTTGAGAGGTGCTTGTTAAGAGGAAGAAAAAAGAAAACTGTGGCAGGTTTGATGAAGATGCATCATCTGATAGGAGCAGGTGCGTCTGCTGTAACACGGTTTGTCAGGAGGGGGCGCTGTTGCTCTACTTTGTCAAAGAAGCAGCTTAGACTCAGAACAAAAAATAGTCTCTTGTAGTTTCAAGTGGATTTGATAATTAAACAAAATAGATGTGAAATTAATGTAATTAATTATTTCTTTATTGATTTATTGGTGTATTTAACAGGGTCAATGGATGTGGAATGGAATGAAATGTTTTACCTGTATTCCCCACACAGGAGTTGCATAGCTTAAATTGTAGAAATAGTATATGAACATGCAGGGAAATAATACATATTAGTATAATACTAATATTATATTTACATCTAGACAGCTTTTACAGCATTTTGGTTTTATTAGAATATTTTGCTTTTGATTAAGTTCTGTCATCGTGTTTCTCTTTTTTGAATGTTTTTAATCTATTTAATTTAATTTTAGAGTGTGAAGGTTCATCCTTGACTTTGGGAACACATGTACTGTGATAAAAATGATATCTCAAAGTTTACTTAATTAGCGATTACCGAAACTTTCAGCTGTATCCCACGGACTTCTTCAGCTTAATGAACAGCTCAGCGAACAGATCACTAAGAGCCTTGGTCAGGATTTGTAAAATGAAAAAATGAGCAGATATTTCTCATTAGGACAGAAGGAATAGCTTAAACATTCATTCATTATTCTGTGAATGCTTTCGACAGGGACAGTGCTCGTAAAAGGTGACAAACTCAGACTTAAACTCTATTTCTCTTCTTGACTGATTTCCTATATGATCAGTTTCCCTGAAACAGACATTTATAGATTGATTTTATGGCCCCAGTGCGTTCACAAAGCTTTAAATGCATGATTAACACTTGTTGTAACAGAGCAGCGGCTCAGTAGCGTCAGGTCTGCCTCCAGTTTAAGGTATCATACCTCAGCTGTTCACCTTTGCTGCGATTCTGAGTGTGTAAATTATATGTCAGTCTTTGCAAATGGGTGTTTAGGTTAAGAGATTACCTCAAACACACACATACATGTACAGATTACAGAGTTTGCTGGTTAACACCGCTCTCAGGCTGCAGATCGCCCTCTCTGCCTCTTCCTTATTCAGTATTATATTCAGTATATTGACTGGAGCCTCCACCAGCCAATCGGCTCACTACATCCCACCTCTGTCATCAGCCAGTGTTGGAGGAAGGGATTGGCTTGTGTGAGCTGAGCTTGGAAGGCAGATGAAATGCCAGGTCTAAGCCGCCTCTGGGGACAACCAGGCTGCCTTATAATGGGAACCAACACTCGCTCGGCTCGGGGGCAATAACATCCAGTTCAGCATCAGGGAAATACAGGGCTCCACCTCTTTTTTTCCATCTGCTGCTCTGGTGTGGTCTGATTGCTCTGTGGTCTACCTTCAATGTGGAGAAAGAGACTGCTGGTGGGCTCTGTCACTCCCCTGTCCTCATCATCCATCCTCTCTGGAACAGGTTGATCATTTACTGTTTCTGTCTTATTTTGCGCCGAAGAGCTGCTTTTTGGAATCTCACTCCATGTACGATAACTTGTACCTACATGGATTTGAAGACTCGGAGGCGGTGAGTGGAGGGGCGTATGACACTTGTAAACCATGCTTCTCTTTTGTGTCGTAGCGGGTTGATCCCTTCATAAACACCCACAGAATGCGTTGAGACTTGAGTGGGCTGAGCGTGCACTCTTCTCGGGGGAGTTAGGAGAGGTTGGGGGAAGGGTGTGCACAAGTGTGTGTGTCGGCATGTGTGTATTTGAAAGAGCGTGTGTCTCCTCAGTCAACCTACTGTACAGTTTTCTCACTGATACTGCCAGCCAGATGACTGTTCTCCTCCTGTCTGGACTGAGCGTCTGCAGATCTGAGCAGTATTTCTTTACCATCTCTCCGTATGGATGAATGGCCAGTATGCATGCTGTAAAGCTCTGTTTATGAGCATTGTGGGTATTTGTATGTGAGCATGTCTACTGTATGTGATCTTGTCTTCCTTTGTGACTTCATTTGTATTTTTCTCACTTGTCTGTCTGTCTCTTCCTTCATCGATCCCCACTATACTTCATCAAGGTTTACTGAAAAGACCAACAGCTATGATCATAATGATCACACACAATAGCCATCTGTATCATACTGATGTGCTGTTGCATCCACCTGCGACGTCGTTCGCGCAAGACGGGAATGCATGCATGATAAAGAAACGTCACATTCCCTTGTCATTAAGTATAGTTTCTCATCTTTTCCACACACAGGTGATTGTACACACAGATAGACCTACCTACTGCCTTTGATACAGAGAGGCCAACATTATTGTTGATGGGCAGAGTGGGCATTCATGGGATACGAACGTGTCAGAGTAGCGGAAAAATGCTTACAAAGGCAATAAATGTAGGAGCTGCTGCTGGGTGGAGGGGAGGAGGGAATCCCACTGAGCCAGAATCTGTCAAGACCTTTCTGTAACTCCTCCTGACATCCTGGCTGCCTCTGGAAGATTAAAGGTGGAGGGAATTTTTCACACATTCTGTCCTATCCACAGTATTAGCAAGGGCCTATATATGATTGTTCAACATCTCAGTTCAAAACCATGGGCATTATTTAATAGAACTGTATGTGTGTGTGTTTGTGTGCACGTGAATACACACACACATATTGGGGGTGATGAAATGTTCATGATAGTGTGCACATGCAAACAGAGCAGAATTTGCAGTTAAACTGAACTCATTCACCAGCTCCCAGATCTCCATACATTTTCTCTCACACCCTTCTTCTTCTGTTGTATCTGAACCCTTTCTTCTGGTTTTAGGCTTTCCATCAGATTTTGGAACCTAGCTGCAGGGGTTTGCTCCCATTCAGCCACAACACTGATGTTGGGCGATAAAGCCTGGTTCACAGTGGGTGTTCCAGTTCTTCCCATAGGTGTTGGATGGGGTTGAGGTCAGGGCTCTGTGTAGGGCAGTTTAGTTATTCCATACCAAACTGAAAAAAACACGTCTTTATTGACTTGGCTTTGTGCACTTGGGCATTTCATGTTAAAACAGGAAAGCCCAAACCAAGACAAACAGCCCCAGAACAAGTCGACATGTAGCCAGGGGTGTCCACATACTTTTGGCCAGATAGATGTTCAGAAGTGGGAGGAGTCGCTGGTTTACTGGCTGGATTTTTTACCACTCCAAAAACATTTGAAATAGTTTTCAGTGATATCCTCAATATTTCTCATAGAAGCTGAGTATTCTCTTGGATAATTGAACAGTGCTATTGGTTTATGTCATGGCCAACTTTGGATCTGAGATATCATGTTAAGCCATCATTGATATGGTGCTTAAGATGCCACGCCAACCTGAGGCACAAATCAGAGCTGTAACAAATTCAGAACACTTCATTGTTACAATTGGGAAGAAACACTTTTACCATGGCTGCTGAATTCATCCAACATTGACCCAGAATCTGAAAGTGAACTGATTTAAACTGCTGAGTGTTTTATAAGGTTTCTAAAAGGGACGGTGTAGTCCCTCATTCGTCCAGGAGTGTTCTAACGTAGAAAAGGTTTCAGTCGTAGTCATCTGGACAAGACATTTCCATCCGGACCATCCGGAAGTCATTCTCAATTGAGAATGACTTCCGGATGGGAGCCGAAACGTCTTGATTCTGAAAACAGTGTCCAGATGACTACGACTGAAACCTTTTCTACGTTTCTAAAAGGTTTTGGCCATTTGGGGGCAGTGGAAACAAGTTGTGAGCACAACATTGACATATCATCACCTTTAAGTTGGTATGGCAACTTGTTAGCAAACAGTTGCTTATTTATACATTCAGCAGTTACGGATCAACATTAGCATTCATTTGGAGTCGTGTTTCTGTCCACCTGTTGAATATAAGTCCAATGTTCACTCTCTTTTAGCTCTGTTTTTGGTCTCTACCAACTCCTGAGGGAAATATCTGGCTCTTTAGCTGCTAAGTGCTCCACTGTGTTCAGTATCTAGTTGCTAACTGTGTCTGCTGTTTGGTGCTGAGCAGGTAGTGTACAGTGGGTTTTTAGAGCGTTTACCCTGAAAACAGCTGCCTGCTGCGGCTGGAAATGACGCTCGGAGAGCGGTGAGAGTGAACCAAAACAGTGAAGTTGTGGACCGGACAGCTGAACAATGAGCTGGAACTCGTTATAGAGCTCCTTAAAGCTGAGGAGAGCGGCAGATTCAGCTGATAATTCTCTAGGTTCACTACAAGTGACCCCTTTCACATATTTCGTCATTTGATTTTGTTATTATAAAAATACTGATTATAGTTGCTTTAATCTTCAGCTTCAGTTTGCTGTTAGCGGCGCATGCAACTGAAGTTTAAACTCAGTGAGTGGGTTTTATTTTGTACCAAAATGTTGGGAGTGGACTTATCTCTTTATGTTTTTATGTCCAAACGCTTGTACTTTTGATTTTTTTATCGAAGAACCAGATATTTTCTAGAACAGTTCATCTTTTGTACTGATGATATAACCAGGAGAGTTTCATTTTTGTCCTGAGCCTAGAAGTGCTCTGTCAGTCACCTAACAATGTCTATGCCCAAAATGGGGGGCAGGGTTTTTACTGACAGAGCCCTGGATGCTCAAAATAACTGCTCCCACCTCAGACTGTTCAGGACATGGATTCTCTGTAAAATCCTAATCCTGTCTCAAGGAGACTGTCTCATGCCCCCTATTAAGATACTGCATAAATGGATCCATTCGTTATTTCATTACTACAAATTCAGCAACAGGTTCCATTTAATTTTTTGGATTGACTTTATCAGTGACTCCACTGACTGCTTTCTGTCGACACAGCAGGTGTGTGGGTCTTCTTTGGTCCACTGTCACGGATTCCATTAAATCCAAACTTATAAAACTGCTTCATAAACAGTCACTGCTGCTGTGTTCCACGCTGTACCATGTTTAGGGCGGTGTTGGCAGCACTACAGAAGACATCTTTGGGGCTCTTACTGTCTTTGTGGTTTGCTATCAGCACTTGTGGGTGTCTGGATTTTTCGGAAGTGAGACTTTGTCCAGGGACTTCTAAGGTGACAGGCAGGGAAACTTAATGCATTTGTTGCATCCTCAACCCGTAATGACCTGCAGGCTCTCTTGTCTGACTCAGTTCCAGCTGATTTTCCTTGAATGTGTTATAAGCTACTCAGGGACATTGTTTGGCACTCTATATGAATGTAATGTTTTCTGATAGCCATACAGTACATGCCCATGCCACCCACCAGATTGTAGATTTTTGATTGCGAATGCCTGTTCTTTCCAGTGCAGCGATGCTTCGTGTTCATGCAACTGCACGCTTTCTCAGCCACTGAGAGTTTGCACCAGAAATGTTAGTCAAGTCAAATCACCATGTAGAGCATGTTTGAAAAACAACAAAAGATTTCAGAGCGTTAAGTGCGCTGCTCAAGAGCACTTTGAAATGAGCTGTTAACGTGATGCTCCATCACTTTCCCCACCAATATTTTCACAATTGTCTTAACAGAATTTAGGTATCTTGTGCTTATTCTTATTTCCATTTTGGGGGCGTGGACCAATTATTGGTTCAGTTAAAGCAAAGTTAAACTCAGATGTTATTGCTGAATATTTCCATTTTAATAATTGCATTACAGAACAACTTGCCCTACAGATTTGCACATATATACTGTGTTGTTTAATGTATGACTCACCTTTACAAAAGCTATTATGTAAAATACAAAGCCTAGTAATCCCGCTGCAGGGGCTGATTAGTAATTGTACTTTTTCAAGGATGTGGAAGGAGTGTTCTTTGAGTCTGAAGACAACATTGTGTACATCAAAACTTAAGCCCTTTAAACTTTATGAATAAAGTAATATAAGTGAATAATGAGCTCCAGTCCCTTATTTGGGCTCAGTTGTTTTAAAGCGAGCCTAGAAGTATTTTTCCACTTCTCCAACCATGTTGGTGGTGGACATAATGAAGAGAGAATGCTTTTAGCCTTTTAGCCTGGGTCTGATAAGCGTGGGGGGTCAGGGGAGGAAGAAGGATGGAGATGGGAAAACAGACTGAGCTTTGGCGTCTGAACAGATAAGGCTTGAGTGTGGCACGATGGACTCAAGACTGGCCACTTGACACTCCTAGATAACAACCTCATAAACAACTCATTGTCTGTGTGTGTGTGTGTGTGTGTGTGTGTGTGTAGAGACAGGAGACAGAAAGAGATGAGGGGAAGAGGTTGGTTGGCAGAGTTGTTGGTTGTGTCTGTGCACACTCTCTGTCCTTTCCAGTAAAATGAGCTGAATGACATCATCTTTGTCATTCGTGCCTTAACAGTTTCAGGAATGTAAAGTGGAAAATGTGAGGATCATTAATTAAATTGCCATATTTGCACAGTGGTTTGCCTTTTGTCTACTTCATGATTTTAAAGAAGTCAATAGAATCAAATTTAGTCTTGTCTTACAATACGAAGATATCTTACAGAAACTACAACACATTTACATTTTTACTGGAGTTCTCGTATGTGTATATACTGTAAGAGTATACATGTTTATCTGCACCTGTCATGAGAATTTGGTTGAACATACACAATTTGTTTAAGAGTTATGGCAGTTAATGTCAAATAGGCCACACCAAGAAGAATATGGTAACCAATTAGAAAAAAAGTATACTTTTGACGGACTCATCCAAATACTGTATGTACCAAATATGGTAAAATTGGATTAAAATGTAGAGGAGTGTGTTGGAAAATGTGTTTTTGAAAACGGGCAAACCATCTGTTTAGATATAAATTAGCCTCAACTGATAGATATGTCTTGAAGCAAATTTCACTCAAATCTGTGGGGTAGTTTTTGAGATCAGTGCTGAAATGATTATTGCTAAAATTAGTTAGTAAATTGAATATCTTTGTGTTTTTGACTGTTGGTCAAACAGAAGAAGCTATTTGAAGATGTCACCTTGGGCTCTGGATACTTTTTTGCTATTTTTTCATATTTTATAAACTAATCAATTAATTGATCAATCAAAAAATAATGGAACATTTTTAATGAACATAATCATTAGTAGCATAACTAACAAACAAGCAATAATACAGGATGGAAATCCAAACCTCCCCATCTGAGGTAAAAATGTATCTTCTGTTTCATTCATTATTCTGAATTGTGAAACATAAAGCAGGTGCCTGTCTGTAGCGGCCAGTGGACTGGACTGAGAAATTTTCATTTCTCTCCAGTCCTCCAGTTATAGATTTCATTTGTAATGAGACAGTAAATAACAGTTATTTGTATCAAGGAAAGACTCCCATGGCTCTGAATGGATCATTAGCAGAGGCGCCTAGAAGCCCTGGACAAAGGCATTAATCCTTTCCGTCCAGCCTGGCAGGTTGATTTCAAAGACTTACTGCAGTACAAATCCTCTGTTGCACATTTTGCCATTTATATTCATTAAATTATTAATATGCAATTGTAGTATTTTTTTCACTGAAGCCATGTAGTAGGCTTTCAACAATGCTTCCACATTCAGGACAAGAACAAGTCTTCTTATCCTGTTCAACTAGGAAAAGATTGAAAGGATTACTCCACAATAATAAATTGACTGTATGTCACTGCCATCAGTCAAACATGTAATTTACTCACTATCGGCAGGCCTACAGGCCACATCTATATAGTGAGACTACTATTTACCATGTCATAATGATAATACAGAGTTTACCTCTGTCTCTTTCATTGTGGCATGTAAACAGCTGATCGCAACAGAGAATGCAATCATGCAAAACATCTGTTCTGCTGTGAAAGTGGCTGAGGATGGTAATTGGATGAGGTGGTTGTGGAAAAAGGAGCCGCTATTGCTGGAAAAGAAATAGAACAGGGCAGAATTTAAAGCAATACATCATCCCTTAGTTCTGATGTCAAGCAGCCCTTTGTAAGCATGTTTCCTGCTCCCATGAGCTTTACCCCATTGTGTGTGTGCACGTGTACTTATACATGCACTGTATACAGTTTTTACAGCTGCTTCCACATATTTTGAAATTATACTCCTTTTAACTTTCATTGATCACATATTTCGAGTTATTTTATCAGGTTTTCTACAAAGGCTAGATAGTTAGGGGTTCGAGCCCCAAAAGGGCTGAAACTCTTCTATGTTTGCGCCGGTTTATTATTATTATTTGTTGTCTGTTGCTTCGGCTCAAATTGCTGTGAGCTGGAATGAGCTAGAAACACGAAACTTGGCCAAGTAACTGGAAATGATGTGCATGTGCTTCCACAGAAATATGAGCCCCATCGGCCACATGGTGGTGCTGTAATTAAGGCCCAAAAATGCAATTTTGAACAGGCCACGCCCCTCACACCGTAAGTCCGAATGACTTGAAATTTCTCTCACAAGTCCAGTTCAATGTGCTCTACAAACAAGCCTCTTGGACCACTAAGTCTGCTTAACTAGATTTTCTGCCATTTTGAATGTTTTGAGAAACACATTTTTGACATCTCCTCCTAAACCGTAGGTCTGATTGCTACCAAATTTTCAGTGGATCATCATTGGATGGAGCTTATCAGAAGTTGTATAAAGCTTGTTGTTGTCTTATTTAGTTTTCAAGATATTGAACAATGAACTTCAACAGGGGTGTGGCTCAGCACATAAATAGACCAAAGTCTACAACCTTGATCACAGATCAAGGTTGTAGACAAAGATCTGTTTTGGATTTTTTTTTACTTGCTTCATTAATTAATATTTATGTGAGAAATGTTCATGATCACAGTTCCTCATAAAGATTCTATTAGCTTTTTAAAGAGCCACTCGCTTGCTCGCAAAATCTCACATTTTCTGCTCTTATTAAAGAGGCTCTGTTTCTAACACGGCATATCTGTCCGTACTGTCCATCCCTGCCCTCTGTGGATGGATGCTGTTAATGGGTTGTGTTGAACAGAGTATGTGGCAGCATCCATGGGGCCAACAGACTGTGCCATCATCTGTTAGGTAAACATTTGTGCTGGGGGCCAGTTTTGCACCCCATTTGGCTGAGTCTGCAGGACTCCAAATGTCCACCAGCTGGCTGTCCAGCAAAATCGAAAGCAGATCCACCCGACCTGAGGAGCTGGAGATGTAACAGCACAGAGCATCTCCACGTTTGAATTAGCAGTTCATAAATATAGATGATTTATTTGGGTTTGTGAATGACTTTAAAGATGGCCTCTTACACAAATACCCATCAACAGTGATTTATTGTAGTATATAAAGCTATATGTATATACATACATACATAACCATATACATAAAAATCTATACTAAGCATTCAGTGCTGACGTTGGTTATTTGACAGTTTTCGGTACTACAGACACAATTCAGTCAGTATTTTAAAAAATGATTAAGGTTTGATCTAATTTTTAAAAATATATCATCACTACTATTGACAAATTCTCAAAACAGCATAGAAAAATGAAGAACTTTCCCTAATTACAAGATGTATTAAAAGTTGTCATAAAGAAATATCAACATTTAAGATTTAATTAGACTAGCATGTTGATCCAACAATATTATGAGAATTAAATATAACTGGCCTACATTTAAGGTCTTTTAAACAATACAGTACTTCATGCATTGAGAATTCTTCAACTCTTTGGCTGATGGAAATGTTTTTTAAACAACACTGAATAAACTCTAAAGCATAGAGTCTGGAGCTAAAAATAAGGCTGCTTTTCTTTGCTCCTGAAGAGCTGACATTTGGTCATAGTAGCAGCTGAAACAAACAAAAAGGGGAGAATAATAGGAAGTGGGAAGCAGCGATCAACTCCACACTTACTGCTGTCTGTTTGATAGCTATGGGCTTCACTAATGTGACTTGACGGTCCAGATTCAAGCACACGAGTGTAGTCAGAGATGGAACGCCTCCGTGATCTTCACGCTTCAACAGCCGAGTGGTGACATGTTGCATCCACAGCGGCCACTTGGACAGAGAGAGATAGAGATGTACTTTTCGTCAGCCAAGATTCACACAATTCTGTAAAATGCTGAATTTGACCATCAGAGCGATTAAAGATAGATTTTATAATATATATACATTTTAATATATTTATTTTAATTAATTGTTTATCCAGCCTGTATTGGGTAGCAAAATAGTCAGAGCCGCTGGTTTCTCAGTGGGACTCATATTTGAGCGCTCTCCTTTAGTTGTTGTGTATAGTCTTGTAGCCTTTGACTTTTTATCAATGAACCAGAATTTGTGTCAAACATAGTTGGTCATTGTTTGCACCGGGAGAGATTCATGCTCATCCATGTGTTGGAAGTGCACAGCCAGTCACCTAATGTTCAGTTTTGGAAAAATGAATAGGACTTTTACTGCAGCAACTCTGGCCATTTGATCCAGTATGCTTCTTGGTGGTATTTGGTGATATTTGGGGGTTTTAGTGAGCCAAATGTTTGAAACTTACACTTTGCATTGCATGTGTAACTTTAAAGGATAACAGCAATCTCTAAAATCCCGACTATGATCCTTCTTCAGCCCTACTCTCAAATTATTCCAAATTCTATTTGTATATCTTTTTTTAAAGGTGAATTATTCAGCATTTCATAACATCTGTTTTAGCTGTAACAGTTTTGTCACAATGGAATTTAGCTGTAATTTGAGTTGTCGGCTGTTATGTTCCCTACTGATTTTATTTCATGGTGTCAAACAGAGCCTATAAAGGCTGACAGAAAAGAGTTGGAATACACAGTAACAGTGTTTATACAGAGAATGTGGTTATTTAGGACAAGAGTTTTTTTTTACAATTGAAAGAAGATGAAAAGGAAAGTTTGTGTGGACACATTTTTTCTTAATACCCTAAGAAAAAAATCTGTTTAGTTGTTTGATCTCTACAGCTTGTGGATTGTATACTGTTGAGGTAAGACATAGAAAAGGATATTTTACTTTATTTATATAGAAGCTTGTGTTATTCAGTGATTTATTTGTTCATTTGTTTTCAATCTTTTGAAGGTTAATACGGAGTGCAGGAAGTCTCTCACCCAGTGAGGGATGAACCGCTTTGATTGCATGACATGAAAGTAAAGAAGTCATTAAAATTCATGAGCTCTTTCATGCACTATGTCATGGTGCATGTCATGGCCATTGCACTATACTGTGTACAGCATTACATCATGCAACATGGTCCCATATCATAGAAGGTTTTTACATGTTTCACAATAAGCACTGATTGTTGCATGCAGTAGTTAAGCCAATAAATAAAGGTTTGATGTGGACTGACTGACTGGAACAATACAGTGTTAACTGCATTAGTGCTTTTATAGTGCCTTTTTGTTGCTATAAATAACAAGCAAGAGAAACGGACAGTTTGGACTAAATGGCAGATAACGACAGACAGACTGGCAAACAAAGAGGGTTACAAATGACTGTAGACAGGTGGGTTACAGACACTGTGTGGCCAATGAATCATAAAGGATATTGATGTCGGTGGTGGTAACTGTAGTAGCAGCAGCCATACTCACTCTCATCTTTCAGTTCTTCCTTTCTTTTACTTGCTGGTGAAGGCAAATAACTGGCTCCTGACCCTGGAGAGGCTAGTGTGTACGGCATCCTGCAGGCGACTGTACACAGTCCATTCCCTGTACCTGTACTAGAAAGCAATGATGAGCAGTATTTATCTTGTGGACCCCAGAGAGTCTCTGCACTGAGCTAGTTGTTCCTAATGGTAATGTAGTGATTACTCAGCTATAGTGTAGTGTGAAGTACAGCGTTTGTGTTACATAGCCACAACATCACTCACTCCATCACAGAGATAGAATGGAGGATAATAGCTTACTGGACTAGAAGAGAGAGTGAAAGAGTGAAAAACACTGCTGTGATGTGAATTCATTTCAATCCATAAATTACATAATAACATCATGATATATGTTTTTAGTCTTTGTTTATACTCTAACACGTTTAGCATGAGAACAGTCAGAAGGAAGAAATAAAAAGAAAAAAGGCTTAATGGTTGAATGCTCAGGTTGAATGCTAAATCAAATCAATGTGAGTGGTACTGCAGAGTCACTACTAAGGTTAGCTTGTGCTTCATGCATACTACAAGTGATTCTCCTAAAGCCCTATTCACACTATAACTGAAAAATTAGGCTCTTACCCTGTGCATGCCGCTCTGTTCTGTGCAGGATTATTGGAGGGAGTGCGGGAGTCTGTAGGAGCTCACTTATTGGTAGTAATTTACAAATACGCAGCGTTAATATCCAACTGTCTCCAAGTTTTATAACCTGTAATTACTTGCTCTGATTACTGGGTGAAATCATTTTTCCAAAGACCTACAGGCAATAATATGAAGGTTAAGGAGCCTAAGTTAGATCACCATAGAGACTCAGTTTGTATCAAACCTGGTACAGTAGATGAATCTGAGGGCTGCTATTTTGCCCAGCAAATTATTTTTAAAATATTTTTTGGTCTCAATATGATGATGGTACATTATTGTATGAGTGCACTCAGAAACACACCGTAATAATTTATCCCCCCTCTTTAATCGCAGCACAAGCAGTAGTCTTCAGCCATTGGCTGCACTCACAAAAGTAGTTGAGTAGTTGGCGTCAAAGTTTAGCAAATTTTAACTGTTGGCTCTGCGCAGCTTCATACATCATTTTAGGACAGTCACAACAAATCTTATTGTGACTGTTAGTTAGCAACCAACACTATGTAAACACTAAATCAATCAGAGCTCAGAGGGAACAGTGCTGCACCAACGTTGCCATTTTTTAACTGTACATTATTTTGATGAATTAAAGAAAAACAACTGTCACAAATATGTGCAGCCACTCCACTGCATATAACACACAGAGCTGTTATTACGTGGTGTAGTTGTAACAAATTGGACCTGAAGCCAGATCTCCCACATGGGAACACAAACAGCTACAGTACCAGTCAGCCAAAGGTGAAGTCCTCAGAGCCAAGATGTCCTGGTTACACTTGCATCATCGCTATGTGTAGACAGTGTGAGCAAACTATAAGTCAGCACTGAAAATGGTTGTGTTATAGTACGCACTGCAGATTTAGCCATCTTTGATGATTGATGGATTTATAGTACAAGTCCATTAACCAGGGATCCACTCACAGGGCCTTACTCAGGTGTGTAAAGTGTGTGCTTTTCATTTCACGCTCAGGAGCAGGTAGCATTATCATGACACATTCACCTTGCTGCTGTGCTTGCAGGATGTTGGCAAAATCAACTTTTACAATGTTTTTCACCAATATCAATATGCATCAATACAGTGGTGCAATATTTTGGGGATGATTGTTGTTGTGTTGGCAGAAGACATATACATATACTTAGTTTCCATTTAAATAGGTACCCTTACTAAAATTGCTTTAGTCTCATACATCAACCCTGCAATACCTTCATGAAGGTTATGATGTTCAGTTTATGTTGAAACTGTTTTAGAGATGTGTTGATTCAACTTAATTTGAGGCTGTAGTTTGTGTTCTTGAACTGTGTAGGGAATTGAGAGGTGTTTATGATGTTGTCTACCTTTAATTCAACAAGGGTGGACAAAATATTCATATTGGTTGAAGTACTTACTAAAAGTTGTTAAAGGCACTGAAATTGTTGTAATAATACTAGCGATATTTTCTGTGTGTAGTTTTAGTAGAAGCAGAACTACTGTAGAGGTAATAGTACTATCAGCAGACAGCAGTAATAGGTACTTCACTGTGATGCAGTCTTTACCTACGGGAAACTACATAATTTGAGCTGATAGCTATTGATTTTCTAAGCAGATTTATCAGTCAACTAGTTTATTATAAATAAAGTGAGCTACTACCTAGCTATTTATGCTATTGATAGTTTTTCTACTTCATTTATTTCAATGTTTGTCTTTGCATGTTCATGTCCTTTGTCTGTTTTTTCTTCTTTTCTTTTTTCTTGGTTTTGTATATATTTAGATAAGTGTTATGTGTATGCTGTTTTATTACACAAATAATCAAATGAAATTAAATTAAAAAGGTTAAATGAAAGAATGAAAATATTTGTACCATAAAGGAGAAGAGGGAAAGTATCTAAATCAATCAATAGATTGATATTAGTATTACAGCCCTGTAATCCATAGTATAAAAAGATATAAGATATAATATATAGGATAAGAAAAAGATATATGGTAGAATATAAAAGTCTGTACAAAGGTCAGTACCAAGGAGCCTTTTTGTGCATCTTTTAAGCATGGTGGACTTGGATTGAGATCTGCATGTGGATGTGATCATTCACTGCTGATGTCTTCGTCAAGAGGTCTGAAATAGCGTCTCCTCAACAGCGCCCACCCCTCACTGCAGGCTCGCTGCATGTGATGCTAGAGCTTGATGAGCACATTGGCGCTGTAAAAAGTGTCTCTGCTGAGGGGAAACTCGCTCTCCAGACGTCTCTGTGCATCCACTCTTGCTTCTGTTTGTGTTTGCATTTTTTCCTCTGCTAGTCGGTCATAATCTTGCTGTCTCTTTAGTTCTCTCTCTCTCTGCCTTGAATAAGTGGGTGGGCGTTTTTACTGCTCCTGTAACCCAGCAGCCACTGACTTGTAGCTAATAAGGACATGGGGTGAGGAAGCGGGAGAGTTAGGAAGGAGATTACTCCACTGATAGTGATGATATGAGACTGATCTCCAGCCTGAGGCAGACTGGTGGGGGGGGGCAAGCCACCCACTGAGTCCAGAGGAATACACACATACAGTACACATATAACCAGTAAGTTTCAAATCTGATTTTAAGGACTGGCCAAGAAATGTCCTGCAAACCAAAATATTTTTACAAGATTGGTGACAAATTAAAGGAAAGGAAAAGGGAATAAAGGAATGCAGATTCTTACATAGAGGTGAGGGGCATTTTCCTGGCATAATTAGGGTCCACTTGTCCCCTTAGAGAAAAGGATCACTGCACTACACTACACTGAGTTATCACCTTTATTTCATGATCACATGCTATGGCAGTCACCAGATCTCAACCCAGCTGAACACCTATGGGAGATTGTGAAATGACTTGTTAAACGGCACTCTCCACCTTCATCATTAAATCACCAAATAAGGGAATATCGTTTGGAAGAATGGTGTTCATCTGTCCAGTAGAGTTCCACAGAGTTGGAGAATCTATGCCAAGGAGCACTGAAGCTGTGCTCGAGGCTCTTGGTGGAACAACACCATACTAAGACACTTTATGTTGGTTTTTACTTCAAGTTGTCATCCATCTGCATCTGCAGTAAACCAAGGTCCGTATTTCACAGCTGTTTCAAGTAGGAAAAAACATTATTTAAGGGGAAAGAGCTATATAGTATCTATCTTGCTATTTAAAGGAGCAAGATCTCCTTCGATGTGATTTCTAATTATTCTGGGGTCTGTACAGTAAATACACACAAATGACATGGGACAAAAAAATAGACAAAAATTGATTTGAAAAATGTTAAATACAGCAAAAAAAAAAAGAAAAAACATAACACGAATTAGTCTGGAGTGAGATGAGAAGCTTGATACCACTCTCATGTCTGTATGCTAAATATAAAGCTAGAGCCAGCAGGCGGTTAGCTTAGCTTCGCATAAAAATGGGAAACGGGGAAACAGCTAGCCTGGCTCTCTCCAAAGTTTTAAAACATTTCCCACCAGCAACTCTAAAGCTAACACATTAACACCTTATATCTCTAACCGAAATGCCTGGCTCAAGTCAAATCAGTCTTCTCATCTAAGTCTTGGCAAGAGAACGAATAAGCGTATTTCCCAAAATGCCAAACTAGACCTTTAAAATAAGACGACTTAAATAGTGCATAACCCAGGAAGAGATGAGAAGACAGGGCTAAAATATGACTACAATATTAGATATTTACATTAGAACTTGCAATTTAAAGCTCTATTCCTGTGATGACAGTTGTTGCCAGAAGTGCAACAGACTTTCAACCCATAGAGGTCAGTGCAACAATGCATTTCCTTCATTTAAGGTTTAGTGGAGTTTTTCTATGAGATTGCAGACAAAAGAAATTACTCCTCTAGTCATTCAAATGCATATTTACTCAAATTACCATGGTTACGAAACAAATTAGGCAGGGTTTCCAGTTGACGTCCCAGTACCTGAGTATTGTGTCCGCCCTTGGTGTTCCTAATTTTATCTCTAAAAATAAAAACACCATCTTTCTGAACCTTTCCTCCCAGCCTGTTTGACATCTTTAATCTGTCAGCCTTTGATCTTGTATGGAGACGAATACAACCAGTCATGTGACACAGCAACCCACACACACAAACACATACACACGCACACACCTGGGTTTCTGTCGCCTCCCACTCATTCATTTGCTCAGTCTCTGTGGTTTTAAGAAACAGGCTCTTATAATGTCCCGCATCTATTTGCACAGTTTTACATTTAGATGAGTTTAGTTTTGAATAGGACATATCAAATTACACATACACAGTGGTTTATTATTGGATTTTGCCCCTTGGATGTCAAATGTAATCTGTATCATACAAAGAAATTTGTCACCCTGTGGTTGTTTCACCAAAAATTGTACTTTTTATCCCTCCTGATAACATGTTTTTCCATCTTCTGTGTCCTGTTGTTCTCTAGGGCTCAGCTGATTCCTACACAAGCCGACCGTCTGACTCGGATGTGTCCCTGGAGGAGGAGAAGGAGGGCGGCCGGCAGGAGAGGGAGCAGCAGGCCTCTGTCCAGCTCGAGAGGGCAAAGGTCAGTTTCACTGGGAACTATTTACAGGACAATAGAGCTACATACTGTACAGTATATCATATGAAACTCTTATAATCTCAGATCACAAACAAAAGCAGCGCGGTGACTGCACTGTACTTCTGGTCTGCGTTAATGGTTGTCTAAAGGTGATCAAATTGACTAAATGTAGATTTACACTGTTACAGATACATTTACAGAGATTTTACACTGTCCTGTTCTCATCACATTCTCACACCTATTTTGTTGTTTGAGCATGGATTTTATATTCCTGAATAGAAAATGGAAGTGATGGGATAGAAATATTTTTATGTTGGCACAAATGGCCTCTGGGTAAGTGCAGTTGCAGAACCTGTCTGTACTGGTTCTAATACTTTTCAGTCTTTTAAAAGAACGTTTAAAAGACGGTTAGCAGGGTGAGAGGTGTGTCCCCCTTGTGTCCCTTTTTCTATAGTCTAATGGTGTAGATTTCAGCAAGGGACGGTAGTTCCCACTTTAAATAAAAGAATCAAAGAGAGCAGAGGTGGTAAGTGCTTAACTGTGACGCAGCCTTTAACGCCAGGAAAAGACACCATTTCACCTGCGATATACTGATATCTCACCCAGATCTATTATTAAATCAATTTATGATAAATAATGGTTAAATAAAATAAAACCAGTAAAATAAAAAAACAAGAAGAAAATCATCAACTTAATCAGTGATGGCCCTGTAGTTCATAGTAGAAAAAGATAAAAAGCTTGAAAGATTAAGAAAAATATATAAGATAGAGGTGTTCAAAGGAGCCATCTTTGTAGATTATCAAGGCTTTTTGGCCTTGGAGTTTTCTGCTGTCCTGCTGTGTGCTGTGGATGTAGTGTGATCACCACTGCTGCTGTCTTGCCAGGAGGTCTGAAATAGCGTCTCTTCATCAGCGCCCACCCCTCACTGCAGACTCGCTTCATGTGACACTGGAGCTTGATGAGCACATCGGTGCTGTAATAACTCTCTCTGCTGAGGGGAAACTCTCCAGCCGGATCTCTGTGTATCCACTGTTGCTTCTGTGTGTGTGTGTGTGTGTGTGTGTGTATATATATATATATATATATATATATAACAGTTTCTCTATTGAATTTCCACAAAATATACTACATCAACATCGTGATATAACATTTTAGATTCTGTGATAGAAGATTCTATCCATATCGCACATCCCTATTACATATTCATGTTAGCACCTTCTTGCTGTGATAACTCTTTTCTTACTGCCGTTTTACAGACTAAAGCAGTGGCATTTGCTGTGAGGACCAATGTCAGCTACTGTGGTGCTCTGGATGAGGATGTTCCTGTGGCCAGCACTGCTGTCTCCTTTGATGCCAAGGACTTCCTCCACATCAAAGAGGTACAATTCAGGCACTATCCAGTAACGCTAAACCTGTGGCACTGTATGGAGGATTGAACTTAGTCCACTCCGTTTGGTTTCTAAATCACACAAGCAGGTGGGCTTTTGGACTGTACATAGTTCTATATTCTGCTATTCTACTGTTGTGTTTCTAACAGACTTTGTCATTAGATTGTAAGATGTGAGTAATCTGTTCCAAAGAAAATACTCTGTTCTGATTGGCTGGCAGCTCTCTATTAAAATAGCACATTTTAGTTCCGGTCGACAGTTAAACTGCCATTCTGAATCAGTGGCAAAGGTATATTATACTGCAGGTAACCATAGCAACGTTTAGCTTCACAGACCACCATGCAAAAGACACCATGACCTGCATGGTGTTTTTTGCCTCCACGTTGTCCATTATTTAAAATATATTTGGAAACCTTGTTGTTCAATATCTCATTTGGTGTCCACAATAAATGTTGGCACTAATTGGAACACAACTGTTTCTGGAAAAATTAAAAGACATTTTAGCAGCTCCCACTCATTAGTTAGCCAAGCTTTTTTGAACTTGAAATTGTAATCAAATACATGTTTTTAATGAAAAATGTTTTTTTGTATCTCTCCCTTCTACAGAAGTACAACAATGACTGGTGGATCGGCCGTCTGGTGAAAGAAGGCTGTGACATCGGCTTCATCCCGAGCCCTCTGAAGCTGGAAAACATCCGACTCCAGCAGGAACAGAAGAGAGGACGCTTCCACGGGTGAGTAGAAGAGGAGGACTGGATGAGAATTGGGACGTGAGAGTGCAGGAGGCGGAGGAATCAGCAGCAGAAATTGTAGAAAAGACACATGGGATCAAAAGGGATAAAGAGAGTTGGAGGGTTTGGGGATGTGTTGAGGAGAGAGCCACTTTAGGGATGAGTAAAGCCTGGCAGTTGAGACGGGGAGTAAGTCAGGTGGAAGAAAGCCAAGCTGTACTGTGTGGTCCAACCTCTCAGAGGTGTGCCTGGATCGTGGTCACCACAGAATTTTCCATCAGATGGGGTGATCAGCCACTAAGACAATTAGAGATGTTGAGTGCCATCATCTTGTTGCCTTGAGTCATTTCACTCTGTTTCTGGTTTTCTATTACAAAAAGCCTTTTTGTCTGTAGCCTTAGACTCAATAATAATTGAGTAAAACAAAAATGTTTTTTAGGTGATAACATATGCATTCAGTTACAGCACAATGAAGCTGAGTCAGTTGACACATATGATTAATCCAAGCAGTATATCTATAGTCTCAGTATATCCTATTTTTATTTCAATTATTTCCTATATTCATTAGTTTTTTTTAAATCTCTTTTAGCTCAAGGCAACCGTAACACTCTTCCAGGGGTTCATGTTAAAGTAAATTTAAAAAACATCACTCAGTTACCGATTCTATGATATGTTATTTACGTCCAAGGAATAATATACACTGCTGAACATCATTTTCTGTCTTTAGCTAACTATTCCGTAGCATGATGTGTATCCTGATGACATCTTGCTGGATTTCACATTAACACTTTCCTCTTTCTATTCGCTGTTATCATTGTAGCAGTAAGTCTAGTGGGAATTCCTCCTCAAGTCTGGGAGAAATGGTGTCGGGCACATTCAAGCCAAACCCCAACTCTGCAGGTTCGTCCCACAGATACGAGTCTATTTAGACCTGAGAGGAGACACTGTCATCCGACTCACAGAGGGAATTGTTTGTCTTATTATCTGCTCTGTATTTGTGTCTGTATAACAGTGGGAGTATTTATTCAGCTCCTGTGATATTGTTAGGCTTTATAATGTTTGATATAATTCCACGTATAGTCCCAGTCCAGTATGCACTTACTCACCTGTCCTTTCCTTTCTTTTTCAGGAAAGCAGAAACAGAAAGTGGTGAGTATGGCCATTTACATATTAATTGATTTATTAGCTTATTTTATAGGGGGAAAGTATGTAAAACACAGGTATATAATCAGTGAGCTTGAGTTATTGATAAAAAATAAGTATTAAAAAATGAAATAAGTAAAGAACTGTCCACAATTTCTCTTAATGGCTTAAATCTCTGTTAATGGTAAACAATCATTTTGTTTTTGTGAATTCTTTGAAACTGAAAGTGTACCAATAATGAAAATGTGACATAGATTTGACAGTATGGGAACTCCTTTGAAAAGCATTGTTTATTACTGTATTTACTGTATTGTTTATTTATTTTCTTGTTTTTATATGTGTGTGTTACTAATATTATTTTAAAATATTCGACATCTTAGGGAAAACCTTGGTTGATTGACAGGTCGCTTAATAACAGGTTAGCAGTGATAACAGTGTTTTAAGTTGGAGGAGCTACCCTTTGTTAACATTTAGACCACAGATTGTGCCTTTAATTAACATGCAATTGTTATGGCAGTTGTACTTAATCAAAATTGAGTTCTCAACAAACTAAAATGGACTGCTTATTGGAAAAGTGCTAGTGCAGTTCCAATTTTAACAACCATCTGTGTTAGAATGAATTTCAGTATCGTTTGAAAGCCACCTGTTTTCTTAAATGTATAAGACTATAGGTTAACTTCACTAACAAACCTATCTAACCGATATGAATCTCAGTTTGCACAGAAATCAGGAATATTTCATTGGATTCTTACTGGACACCGTCCTCTGTAGACATAGATGAGCAGAATGCTATTTCATTTAGAACAATCCACTTTAATTTGAATCCAGCCAAAATCAGTTAGTTATATTAAATTAATTGGTTGCTGCATCTGAGCCAGACTCTACGCTGCAGACTATTCTTTTCTCAAAAGTGATAAATGCCTTGCACCAGAACATCATGATGACACGTCTATGGCTTAAATCATTACTGTACTTAAAAAGGACTACAAACTTTCATTTCATTTTACAACCTTGTGTTATAAAATGATAAATAAATGACCTTGTATTTTATTTATGTTAAAATGAAACATTACTTTAAAGCATTACTCCATAGCTTGGAAGAATGCTTGGTTTCTTTAGAGAGACACTTGCTAATATTAAATCTTGACTGTAGCTGTGTCCCCCCTCCAGGCTGAGCACATCCCTCCGTATGACGTGGTTCCCTCCATGAGGCCGGTTGTCCTGGTGGGACCGTCCCTGAAAGGTTACGAGGTAGGACGCACTGCTGCTCCTTGAGCCATCTGACTCAGCCTGTTTCTCACAGCCACAACTGAAATCTCTTCATCCTTACATTACTTAGCCAACTGTTTTCTATAACTAATAATAAAAATACCCAATAGTCTAGGTTGTGTACTTACATAATCTTCATAAAGCCATTTTCTTCATAACTGTGTGAGGCCAAGAAGCGCACTTTTATAGTGAACTCTCAATACAAAGATTGTTGGCATCTTGAAAACGAGTGACACTTGACAGGAAAGAAGACTGACATTAACGTTTATTGAAATACACTTTGAAATGTATACACATTTGTCAAGAAAATCCATAATTCAGCATTGATTTAGGCGAAATAACTAGCATGTTCTTTTCTTTTTCTTTTAGCTGACTAATACCATATGTTGCATCATGTTGTAGGTTCTTGCATTTGCATCTAGGCTAATTCCTTCTAAAGTTAAGATTCCCAGTGATACAACATTAAAACTGAAACTGCTCAGTTTGCTAGTTGATCAGTTACCATTGGAACCACAGGGCAAACAATAAAGGAGGCCAAGGAGGTGGTGGGAGGTGGGAGCTGGAGTCAGTTGTCATGGAATCACAGTCTTCGCCTCCCATTCTGGTGTTGCCATGGTAACAACCTTCTGGGTAAACTGCATCAGTCTTAAAAAGTGGAGCATGGTTTGAAATTAGAAACAGAGAATAATGTGCACTGCACTAAGGTTTTGGAATGGGATGAGTGGCTGAATGGCATTTAATGTTTCCATTTAATGTTGTATCAGTACTGATGTATTAATAATCCAATATGTATGTAAGCAGCATTTTAATGTTGCAGCAGTTTGAGCTGTACAATAGCTACTTTATATACTGTTGTGTTGTTTAATCTGTAATGATGTATCATATTTTAGAAAGTGTTCATGTGTTTGTATGTAAAATGTTAATTTTGTGGTTCCCCGGTAGCTCACCTGGTAGAGCACATGCCCATGTGCAAAGCTGAGTCCGCCTGGGTTCGAATCCAACCTGCAGCCCATTGCTGCAGGGTGGATTCTCTCCCACCCACGTTTCCTGTCTTTCTTCAGCTGTCAAGTAAGGCAAATAAATGTAGTGGAAGTAAAAAGTACAACTTTTCCCTCTAAAATGTAGTGTAGTGGAACTATAAAGTAGCATAAAATCGAAAAAGTAAGGTGTAAGTACCTGAAAACTGAACTTAGATACATTACTTGAGTAAATGTACTTAGTAACTTTCCAACACTGTACAGAAATTAATCACCTTTTTGATCCACAAAGTCACTGCACATGTTAATAGCACTAAATTTCATCTGACAACTGCTCCATGTTTCAGCTCAAAGGACATGCAGCCCCTGTCAACCCTCCGTCACTGTCAAGCTCATTTGAACAAATCAGAGCGACAACTGGCACAGCCAAACACAAAGCTTTGCCTGTCTTGATTCATGTATCCATGTATTTGTTGCCTTGAGTCAAACACCTCAGACCAATAGGATGACTGTCTACCCTAGCAACTACTTCATCTTGAATTTCTGTTTCAATTCAAAGCCTTGGACTGGCTTTCAAATTCATCAGCAAAAGCTATAGTGAAGGCTGCACTTTGTGATCGCCCCACAATGCATCACCTGTGCATTGGTCTTTGTGACACTTCTCATTGTAGCTCTTAATCACTTTATTTAATGTGGCCCACGTTTGTTCTGCGGAGAGCCAGAAGGAAAGAAACTGTGCGCGCTGTAGACAAATCGCTCGGTCAAGTGTGTAATTCACAGACCCGGCTCAGCAGCAGCCTGAATGGACGGGATCAGAATGAATAATAACAGTCCACTTCCACTTGTTTGCTGCTCTTTAGCATATTCAGTAAATGTGTAAGGATGTTGATGTTGTAGGCCTCTTTTGTTTGCTTGTAACATGCCTAACACTATGTTCTCTCCTTGGCCTCTGTCTTTAATTACCTGATATTCTTCTCCTTCCTCTTCCCTTTTCATTTTGTGCCCTTCGGCTTCTCCCTGATTCATTGATGTAGGTGACAGATATGATGCAGAAGGCGCTGTTTGACTTCCTGAAGCACCGGTTTGATGGGAGGTAATCAGCAGTCAAAGCGAAGCAGCATCTGTCATACAGTGCATTATCCTGTTGCCAGTTTGCTCTGTTTGACATGTATATTTTGTGTTGTTTCAGGATATCCATCACAAGGGTAACAGCTGACATATCGTTGGCCAAGAGGTCAGTACTAAACAACCCCAGTAAGAGGGCCATCATTGAGAGATCCAACACCCGCTCCAGCCTTGGTAAAGCTACAGGAACTGTTTCACTCAATGATGTGCAAATCTTGTAGGTGCTGAGACTGTGCATGTTTTGTAATTACTTTCATATTCCTTCTTGTTCATAGTTGTTCTGCTATATGTTGTTGTCTTCTTGTAGCGGAGGTCCAGAGTGAAATAGAAAGGATCTTTGAGCTGGCCAGGTCTCTGCAGCTGGTAGTATTGGATGCAGACACCATTAACCATCCAGCACAGCTCATCAAGACCTCATTAGCACCCATTATCGTCCACGTTAAAGTGTCCTCACCTAAGGTAAGATTGAAGGCTTAGATACTAGATGGCCATCCAATAAAACTGTGTTGATTTTCACATTTACTTCCCTCTTAAAGCTGCAGATGTTATCTTTTGAGGATTAACATTATTTAATGATACATATAAATAACTTGCTGCACTTGGCAGCCAGTAACAAGCAGAATAAAATGTCAAACAGAATCTCATAAACAGTTTTTGTTTAATTTCGCTGCTATTTACATTTCAAAGTGAAATATGAGGAAACCTATCCAGGCGGTGAGGAGAGGTCTTAGACAGAAGGCATGACTTTTACACTAACTAACTAACTAACTAACTAACCATAACCCTCTGTAATTGGTGCTTATTCCATAATTGAAGATATTTCCTTGTGCTGTATATGTGCTTCCCACAGGTCCTCCAGCGGCTGATCAAATCAAGAGGGAAATCTCAAAGCAAACACTTGAATGTGCAGCTTGTTGCAGCGGAAAAACTAGCACAGTGTCCTTCTGTGAGTAATTTCAAACACTCTTTTAAATCCAGACAAGCAACAACTACTTAGTTAGGTTTAAGTTAGGTGAAACTTTGAAAAAAAATCCATATGCAGCAGTAGCAGCTACACTTGTCTTCTTCCTTTCTCACTTCAGGAGATGTTTGATATTATTCTGGATGAGAACCAGCTGGAAGATGCGTGTGAACACCTGGCAGAGTACCTGGAAGCATACTGGCGTGCTACACACACTTCACTTAGCACGCCACTCAACCCCCTGCTGGGACGCAATCTGGGCTCCACCGCTCTCTCCCCATATCCTGCTGCCATTCAGGTGAACTTGTCAAATAGAAGGGGAAAAAAGTTGACTTGTATTTTCTTTCTCTGGTAGTTAATTCAAAGTCTGAACTCCCTGATTATTGATCAGTGTGTTTATATGTACAATTACACTGAGTGATTGCTGTGCTTCTGATGAATGTATTGCACCTTAAAGCCATAGCTGAGATGCATGAATTATTGCCACAGTCAGATTTTCTTGCAACGGGCTGAAAGCGATACTCAAATCTTTGGAGTAACAAACACTGTTCTGCAGACTGGAAAGGTAGTTGTAAAATGTTTGCAGTTCCCTTTTCCTATTAGTGGAGATCCGCGACCATGGCTGTCTTGAATTCAGTCAGTTACAATGGTTTCTGATGGTTAACCATTTTCACTGTAGTTTCTCATTGACAGCAATGAGGAAATGATTCTACAACCACCTTTGAAGCCTACATGGGTGATTTTGTGCAGAGTTCTGTTTAAAGTAAATTATGACTTTCAAGTACTTGACATAGAACATCTTATGTCATTAAACGGGATGCTTATATCAACAGGTGTTTACATTAGATAAAACTAACACATTAGATATCATTTTTGAACCTTTGCAAGACTTTACAAACCTATTACCAATTTTGTATCATGTCTAACATGAATCATGCATAGTTACTGTATATATTCTTCTAAACTGTTGTGTCAAATGTTTAACGAAGCAAAACACTATACAGAATCAGTATTTCCTCTCCCAAACAGGCCCAAAGAAACCGCAACAGCAACCACACAACAACAGACCATTCACCTGTTGAACGTCGCAGCCTGATGCCTGCCGATGAGAACTACCATAATGAACGGGCGCGGAAAAATCGCAACCGTCTGTCCTCAGGGTCACAGCACAGCCGGGACCACTCGCCTCTGGTGGAGGAAGACTACCAGGACCCCTACCAGGATTCTTACAAGCCTCATCGTAACCGAGGATCCCCAGGAGGCTACAGCCAGGACTCCAGGCACCGGCTTTGAGTTGTGGCCTGCTGTAAACAAAGTGTAGGCTTGTCTTTCTCTAACCAACCACCATGGACATAAGAGTTGAGGCAGCTTTGCTGTAATATGATGAAACTACTACACTCATTTGAACTGTAACAACCTCGTATCGATGTGTAGTACCTCATTTTCCCTTTGGCCTTGGCTCCTGCCAAATGAGCATTTGAACCTAAAAAATTAAGAATCCTGCTCTTATTTGATGTGAACAAGCGAAGGGACTGGATATGAAAGTAGCACAAGAGCAGAAAAGTTATGTTTTAAAGGGAAGGCTAAAGCTGGACCTGATCTGAATACACCCCAGATGTGGCTTGTGAGTGAAGTACACTGGCAGATAATAGTGTGCGACGTAGGCTCTTCTGGACCCTCCCCGTCATCTCAGCTGTTACTGTAGCATGCAAGTAGGACTGTAATTACAGGTACCTGCCTCAAGCCAGTGCCAGACAGCAAGAGCATCCAGCGGTGATGATCAGCACAGAACCTGTTTGCACGCATCCAGGAGCTAGTAGAAGCAGAGTATAATGCATCTTTAATGCTCCTCAAGTTTGTCTGCCACTGTCTTCGATGTGAGTGTAATAAATCCTGTGGAAGCCTGTTCCCAAATCCAGAGTTTTACACATTTGTTTTTGAAGTGACATGGATGGTGTTGTGGTGTTCTCTTCAGGGTTCATACAGTAGCTCCTTGTGCCCCCTCTTTGTTATTTCTTAATGCCATGTTTGTCATTAACCATATCAAAACACAAAAATAAAAATCATGCAGATACTAATACATTTCAAAGCTCCAAACCTCAGGAATGAGAGGTCATGTAGACCTAGAAGTGTGCTGACAGATGTAGCGTTTATGTTCTTACCCATCTATTGGGGATTTGATTCTGAGGGTTATGTTTAATTGTTAAGAGATTTCATGGTTTAGTTGTTACAAAAAAGCTAATGATATACGGAAGGAACACTTCCAGGACAGGTGTCACTAGGATGCTCATGCCAGCATGTTTTTCATATGCCATGCATTTATCAACTGCTGTTGTCTGTCATGTGTTTGGCAGGACATAATTTGGAATTGATAGAATTGGGTTTTAAGTGAGTGAATTATATTGAGGGCTTCCATATGTAAATACAGTCAAAATAATAGAAGGATAGAAACTTCAATTTATTTTAAGTTTCACTTTCAGTACATTAAATTCCACTCCATTCATTGATTCGTTCAAAGCTTTGCATACACCTTCCAACATCTGATAAAAAAAGGATAGTTTTCCTCCATCTTACTTTATTATTGAAGGTTTTATAAAATAAAGTAACATTGAAACATTTTCATTGAGCAGCAATTAAGCAATCAGGCCCCCTTTTCCATATTTCAGCTATAGCTTTTTCATTGTATTCAATTTGAGTTTCATTAAAGACTCCTAATGCGAGAAAAACTATTTGAAAGCACTTGGGCAGGACTGCGCTGCATTTGTCACAATATATTTTACTATGCTACTTTCATGGAAATGCAGAGCAGTTCCCTGCATTTTTTTTATCAGATGAATTCACTTGCTGCCAGCTAATATAGGACTGATATAACATTACCTTTTAATGACATATCCTTGTTTCTTGTAATTTAATATTTGTTGAAAATCTCAAGCTCAGTTTTTTATTTCATTTCATAGGCCAGAGATCTCAGCGTGCTTCAGTGATTCTGGAAAAGGAAGATCGTCAAGGAGACTTCAGTTCTTATCTGCCATACAGTAGCTTTTATTGTTGTAGAAAACTCTGGAGAAACAATTTAAAAGATCTGAATACTGCCTGTGACAGAATGATGCATTGATTAGAAGGTTGTGTGCACTGTCATTTTACAGTTGTAATGAAATAAACTGCCCTCATGCTGTTGTATGGATAGCACTGTTTTTTGTTCAAAAACATACACACACCTTTTCTTTGTGTTTATTTCTTCATATGTCTTGATATTTTTAATACAAGGCAACCACTTCAAAACTATAATATAATATAGTATAGAAAATGAAAAAATAACATTTTCTCAGAGCCTATGGTGATGTCTTCAATTTTCTTGTTTGAAAACCATCAAATATTCCCATTCGAGAGGCTGGAACCAGAGCATTTTTGCTGAAAGAAATGTCTTAAATGATTAACTGATTATTAAAATTGTTTGCACATTAATTTTCTTTAGGTCAACTAATCGATCAATTGGCTCACCATTTCAGTTCAATCTAATCGTTCAACATAATACAATAATTTATAATGTTATAATATATATTATATACAAAAATGATATATTATTCTGTGTCTGCACTAGTCAATAACGAGTTTATGTGAAAATTATTGCAGTATGATTAATATATATGGTGTTCTTCCAAAAAATGTGTAGTTAGTAAACTTCTTATATAGTATATATCTATTGAAAGGTTTATATATATATATAATTTGTATTATTGCTATTAGCTGTATTGGTATCCTTTTCAGTCACTTGCATACAATTTGCACCAACAGGACAGTGTAAGTACGCATGCGCAAGATTGACAGCTAACTAGCGCAGCGCACTTCACACAACAGCCAGCTGATACCTACCAGTACCACAGTGGTTTACGTTTTGGTTTTGTTTTCGGCGATACATTGATCGTCGCGACTTAAATTGACTTCCTATTGGAGGGATATAATTAAGAATTGAATTCATACAAGTATGGCGGTTGTACTTAAAAGCTTTAACAGCCCTTCGTTTGTGTAGTTAGTTAGCTAGCTAGCTAGGTAAAGTTGAGAGCACTGAATAGCATCAACGCTAGCTAGCTAAGTTACAGCGGACTCTTACAAGCTGGCATCAAAAAACCTAATCGTCAGCCATGGGAATACTATTTACAAAGCTATGGAGGCTTTTTAATCACCAAGGTAAGAATGGTGCCGTGACATTTATCATGAAACTGTCGAAGACATGAGAGCTAAGTGAGTATGGTGGTCAGAGAAGGCCCGCTTTGAAAGACAGGTATGCTCCGTTCATACTAGCCTGGGGAACAGCTTTCTACACAGTTTATAAGTCTTATTTTCCCATCATAATGTTGTTCGCCGTATATGTTTATACGTTTTACCACTGCGCTTACCCCGCGTAGATAACGTTATTGATATTGTTTCATCTTTTAACTGGTGAAGAATGTCGTTTTCTGCCAACTCTGCTCACCGTTTCTGCATTAACTTAGTGTTAGGTTATTTATGCTCTCTGGGGTAGGTTAGGTGAAACCAAGTCGATCCCTGGCTAGTGATCTTGAACGAGTAACCAGATAGCTCATTGTAACATGAGTCCCGACGTATGGTCCAGTGTTCAGCCGGGTTGACCGGTATTATGACTGGAGATGGCTACACAAACAGAACACACTGTGGTCATCCACATCAGCAGAATATATGAGTGAATCACATTGACTTTGTACTGCCATTGTAATCACATCACCTTATCAGTGTAATGACAGGAATGCAGGTAACCCAACATCCACACACACTTGGCTTGGCTTCTCTAAAACAGGGATAACTACAGTTTTCACTATCCAGTTTTAGTTGGCCACGACTCAAAGTAGCTGGCATGGGCCATGCATACTGTAGGCTGTCAGCTGTGAACAAGATTATACTGTAAACTAGGTCCATTATATCTCCTTCAGATCTTACAATGCTTCTGGGGCAGTGACTTCTGTAAACTAAATTGTACAATGTAGAGTACCAGACAGAAAGGTATGTCAGCTCTTTACATACCCATCGATTAGTCAACAGAAATTTGACTTGCTGCTTTTCTCTGTTTTGTACCATTGTAAAGTGACTGTCTTTAGATTTTGGGCTGTTTGGTAGGACAAAACAAGCAATTTGGCAAGACACCACATTGGGCTCTAGGAAATTGTGATGGACATGACAAATTATAGTCAAGCAATGAATTGATTAATCGAAAAAGTAATTGATATATTAATCGAAAATGAAAATAATTGTTAGTTGCTGGCCTATCCGACATTTAATTTCCTTAAAATGTCCGACAAACATCCTTTGACTGCTCTCTGATAAATATTGGCTAAAACTGTAATTATTTGCTGTTGCCATCTTGTTGTCTGGCTAGTCATCATATAGCATTTCCTCTGTTAGATCATCTCTGAGCTCTGCTCCATTTTGCTTCCATCCATCATGTCAGTGGAGTCTGTAAGGCTTTTGTTGTAACCCCTGGATCTAGCCCCAGCTGCACTTCCAAATCTCAGGAAGTCTTACCATGGCTGTCCCCGGCTGATTGATTCAACCCAGTGGAACAACAGAAGTTCATTCACAGTGAGGAGGACATGTGATTAGACATTACAAACTTGGTTATCCATATTCAGTCCAGTGTAATGTTAAAAGACTTCCAGGCAATGGTAGCAAAATCTGATTCAACATTATAGTCACAGACTTTCTGATGACTGCCACATGATCTTACGTTTGATCTAAAGCATTTCAATTTCTATCCATTTTCTAAAACATGTATTATGTTCAGGGTTATAGGGGACCCTGGAGACTAGCCCAGTCTATCCCAGACATTGGGCGACAGGTGGGGGTACACCCTGTAGCTATAGACAGACAAACACATTCACACTTACAGTATGAGCCATGTAGTTTCCAGTTTATCTAACCGTCATGTCCTTCAAATACAGTTGAAATAATTAGGATATTCCTCAATCAGTTGATTGACAGAAAATGAATCAGCATTGTTAATTGATTGTCATTTGAAATAATTTTTTCAAGTAAAAATACCCCAAATGTGCTAGTTCCACCCTCTCAAGTGTGAAGATTTGCTGTTTTTCTTAGTCCTTTTTAAATTATTGATTATCTTTGGGTTTTGTACTGTTGGTTGGACAAAACAAGCAATTTGAAGATGTCGCCTTTAACTCTGGGAAATTGTGATTGGCATTTTGCACTATTTTCAGACATTTGTTAAACCAAACAATTACTAGAGAAAATAATTGTCAGAATTATCATAAAAGAAAATAATCGTTAGTTGCAGACCTACTTTGAATTGTTATAGGAAACACAAGCAACCACTGTGCCGCCTGCATTTAAAGATGTTAACAGTTTGTTTAGTTAAAATGCATTCAAGCAGCTTAACTGGCACCTGCATGACCTTTTTATTCTAGACAAGATATTTTAGTAGCACAAGACTGACTTGTGACCTCCAAGTACTGAAGACAGTGTAGTAAGTTGTGTGTTATGTCTATGCATGCAGTCTGTTATGTTTGCTAAAGCTATATTTTTGCTGAAATACCAGTACTTCTTGTCTTCACAGCTGTTTTGTTTTGTTTAGGTTCATCATAGTACAGTTGCATAGATAAGGCTCACAGTTTGAACTTGCAGCTGCTATCACTTCCTCAGGTTTAGCAAGGTTTTCGTTTTTCTTGTAATAGCTGTAGCCTAACTGTATGTGGTAATGTGGTACGTGCATCAAGTTTTACCAGGCGGAAAATACTATTTCATACTCGTAGACTTTCTCTAATTTTACTGAATTTTAAGGTGTATTCCACACAGGAAAGGTGAGGCAGCTGTGTATAGTTTCTTAAGAATTATGGTAATTTACAAATGGGTCCAGTTACATGGATATACTAGAGTTAGTGAAGAAGTATTTGTTGGCCAGCACTGTATTTTCTATATACATTCCACTGAAGAAACATTATAGGGCACATCTTATGAATCATTTCATTGTGTTAAATTTATCTTCACTGTCTCAATCTGTTAAAGGCTGGAGTGAATTGCTGCCCACTTCCATTTAAATTTATGAACCTGTTTCATATCACTGTGGAAAAAAGAAGCGTGCATTTGAACACAACAGATAATAGATTATATATATTCTTCTCTAAGGCATAGCAGTATACAAAGCAGACTGATTATGTGATTTGTTAGGAAGTATCCCATCATTCAGAGTCAAGGTGACATCTGTTGTTGTGTGTTTGCCCGAACCTACATCAAACATACTTCATTGTTATGAGGTGGCTGCTTGCCAAAGCTATTATCAGATGAGGCTCTCTTGAGAATAGCTTTGTCTAGTTCCCAACTTCCCTGCAAACTTTGGGCCATCCATGTAAGCTGGATGAGTTGGTTGGCAGAAGCAGTAGCAGAGAGTTATGCCAGGCTGTGCAAACAGTAGTTATAATTAACAGACCTACAATACCTTAATTATAAATGACATAACTTGCATGGCTGTACTTAGCCCAAAAAACAAGGTTACCCACTTGGAAACTTAAAACATTTCCAAAAATCTATTTGAAGTCCCTTTACCATCCTGATGTTCAAAACAACAACTATACAATGGCATTTTGATATACTTGAAAACTTGTAACTACACGCTCACAAACTGGAAAAACTACCTGAAAGTCAGTTTTAGAGCCATTGCCCTGTACTGAAGCTCTTATCAGCAGGAGACCAAATGCATCCCTAGTATGCATGCCTTTATGGGTTTGTTGTGTGATTCTAGGCTAGACCTAGAATATAATAAGATAATTCTGATAAGCCATACTTAAAAACATGTATAGCAACAGAAAACTGTAGGTAGAATGTGGGCTTTTTCTCTTTCTGTCATGCTCTCGTTTCACTTTGGCCGTAAAAAATAACACCAACCAGTCTTTGTTCCTCATCTGTCTTCTGTGTTGTCACAGGATCTGAAACATGGAAATGTAATTAAGTTCTAAAAAACGAGCCTTTACTGCTATTGATGTTTGAAGATAGGTAGTATGTCGCAAAAGATTTATGGAAAAGCAACCAGGACTTTGATCCCTCATGCTGTGCAATGTTGCGTCTATTACCTTTATCCCATCCTTGTGCTTACTGTAGGACATCTTACTATTGTCTTGTCACTTTTAGTGTGTCAACAGCAAGACAGAAAATCATCCTAGTTGTCATATCTTCTATAACAAAACTTCTTTGTATGGGAGAGAGAAAGAGACTATGTATGCCATCTCCACAGCTGCTGCTGGGTTCAGCCTGATTGTACAAGCTTTCTTAAGACCACCCACTAACTCATCTGTAGCTGTGGAAGTACAATGTTCACAGCACCACAATGTCAACGTCATGGACTGATGTGTGAAGCTACACAATTTGGTACTGAAGGATAATGCTAAACACAAAAGGGCTGTTGTTTGAATCGCTCAATGCAGTTCCACATCAAAAGACATCTTTTAAACAGATTACTTGGCTGAGTTTACATAAGAGTCATACATCAGTCGGCCACCAGCACTTAACCCACATATTGATGTCACTGTTAGCTGTGTGAATTCTTTTTAAGTGTCTTTATTGCCTTTCAGAACACAAAGTTATTATTGTGGGCCTGGACAATGCTGGCAAGACCACAATTCTTTACCAGTTGTAAGTATCCAAATGTAGCACTTTCAGTAAGCCTCTTTATATGTCCTCACAATTTTATCCGTTCATGTGATGTATAATAAATGGATGAGATCATTTTGGGAATGTTGATTGTGTCACCCACAACCTAAAGTGTTTTTTTGCCCCCATTTTGTATGTTATAGTTCAATGAATGAGGTGGTACACACCTCTCCTACGATTGGGAGCAACGTGGAGGAGATTGTGGTCAATAACACCCATTTTCTGATGTGGGACATTGGAGGGCAGGAGTCCCTTAGGTCATCATGGAATACATACTACACAAACACAGAGGTAATAGCTGGTTATGTTGGCTCACTGCTAATCAAAAAGAATTGTGGTGCTTCCTTTGGCATCCAAATAAAATAGGTAGAACTGTTTGAACTAGAGCTAGACTGATAAATTGGCCAGGCCAATGTATTAGTCAATATTAGCTTATTGCAGACATATCGTATTGGTTTATGTGTCGGCCAGTAAGTAAAAATAAATATCAGTACAGAAATACCAAAGTGGGTTTGATAAGTAAGGTAATAGGTAATTTAGAAACAGTGTCACCATTACATAGTGTCCACCAGAGAACACTGACAAGTTGATATTAAGTGTAAAATGTTCCACTTATTATGTACCTTGGTCATAAAAAACAAACCAAAAAAAAGAGAGAGTTTGTTTACATTATGTGTTTATGTTAAAAATGATCTGGCAAAGTTGAGATGCAGTATTCTTTTTATTAACTGTCCGTTATTTCTCTCTGTCTTTTCTGAGTAGTTTGTCATTGTGGTGGTCGACAGCACAGACAGAGAAAGGATCTCAGTGACCAAAGAGGAACTCTATAGAATGCTAGCACATGAAGTGAGTATCATGAAAAAATATAATTTTTTTTACATGTATTCATATAAATGTCCATGGTTTATTTCACTAATTGGTATCAAAAGTTCGACAGAATCTTTGCCATACATCAGTTAATCACTTTCACACAACAGGTCTATAGTCTGAATAATATTAATTAATTAACACTAGCACATCAGTTAATGCACTAAGTGCTGCTTTTTCATCTATAACTCAAACCTCTTAGTTATGTATGTAAATATATACCTTAAACATTTGCGTCAAAGCAATCAAAGTCATTTTCCATGAAATGTTAATGTGATTTTGTGTACCCTAACACACATAATGTGTGTCTTTGAAATAATCTATATTTTTAAAGAGTTTCCCTACGGGGATCAATAAAGTATTTCTGATTCTGATTTCTGATTCTGATTTCTTTACTCTCTCCTCTTTTGATGTCACTTATCTGCCCTCCAGGATTTAAAAAAGGCAGGGCTGTTGATCTTTGCCAACAAGCAGGATGTGAAAGGTTGCATGTCTGTGGCCGAGATCTCCCAGAGCCTCCAGCTTACCTCTGTCAAAGACCACCAGTGGCACATCCAGGCCTGCTGCGCCCTCACTGGGGAGGGGTGAGAACTGCATTGCCTACTGACTTTAGTTATATTAGACTGTAAAAACTTGTGTGCACTCATACCATGTGCTTTTATGTAGGAAAAGTGTTCCTTCTTTTGTTCTAATACAGTATATATACAAAGATGTTATCTTAATGCCTGTCTATCTGCATTTCTGTCCCTCTCTCTTCCAATGTCTTGTTTACCTCCAGGTTGTGCCAGGGTCTTGAGTGGATGATGTCACGGCTGCGTGTGAGATGATGACCTTTGACTTTGATCAGGAGTGCGCCCTTGCTCTTTGTTTTCTCTGCCTCCATACATGAGCTTGAAATGAGGATGGAGGTGAGGTCAGTTGATGGATGGCCCTCTCCTCTTTCCTATGATGCTGACGTGGGCAGACCGCTGCCAGGACGTTATATTCTTCTGTGATAATTTATTTTACAAAAGACGTCTGAACTCAGAACAAAAAACATGACCTTTTCAGAAGGACATTGGACAACAAAAGAGACTCAAATTATTTAAACTGAAATTTCTGCACGGTTTTCCTTTCAGCAAAACACAGAGGTCAGCAAAGTGTTTGACTTTGAACTCTACATTGAGACTTATTCTTCAGCTGTGTGTGAGTCCAGCCCACGGTGGCCTTGCAGTATTGCCGGACTGGCTGTGGCGGTTTTTATTGCCCCCCTTTGTGTACAGTCCAGTATTCTCTTTTAACGTGGTGCCTGCAGAAGAATGTTAAAGCGATGATGGTTGATGGTGACTGAAACATGCAGATAGGAGGGTAATATCACAATATGCCCTCTTCCTTTCAGTCCATATGAATAATCAGTGAAATAAAGTGTTTTTATCAGTTTCAGGTGAATTGCAGTGTCATGAATGAGTATTTCTTTGTGACCTTTCTTCTGTATGATTTACTTTTCTCTAGGGCTAAGATGGAACTGTATTGAGTTTTGTGTTTTAGCCCTTTAGGGGGCAGAGTTTTTCACATGAGCTCATGGTCTCTGATGAGCAGCCACAGGAGTAGAGAAGAGTGAGCCAGAGAGTAAGATAGCAGAGGGATTCAGAGAGAGGAGAAGAGAACAGATCCAAAATGTGAGCAGCACACAGTGAGTGGTTAAGAGAAGAAAACACAGCAGAATAGTAGGGACTGAATAGTGGGACTGTTCAAATTAATGAGAACTAACACAAACCAAAGCCAGACTGTTCCACTCATTTGTGGTGCCTCACTTAGTTGATAGTCTTGACTCCTCAGATCTGTTGTTGCTATAAGGAAGTTGCTTTTTACAAAGTCAGCAAACATCCCTACCATTATCCTTAAATTTGCCATCTATGCTGTGGAAACCACAATACCACTATGACATGTTTTCTCACATGCTTTGGTCTTGTGATTATCCTTTCGTCGTGGTTTACTACTTTCTTTAGTTTTGCTGCATGTAACAGCTAGCCCACGAACAGCTCCTACATATGGTTCACTTTAATATTTTTATACAGTGTGATAAGTACCAGTCAGAATATTGGCCTTTTTGTTTTTGAATAACACAATTCTTTAAATGCCTTTTAACCTTGAGCAGTCATTTTCACTGTGAATTAAAGCATTAATCAATATTTTTTACTTTAACATTGAATCAAATGACTGTGTGTAATGTGTATAAGGGTCACCTGAAGTCACAAGTCCACAAGAGAAGCATCACCCAACTCTGCAGGTCTTCAGAGATCCTCTTTAAACTCAGTTTTGGTTTTACAGCACATTTACTCTATGGTTCAGTCTTAAATTTACAAATTTTGCTTTAAGGGCAGAAGGACCTAAACAATGGAACTTGTTGACAAAGGTGGAGGTATCATTTAATGAACACCAACACTTGATATTTTAGGAAAATCCTAGTACGTGAAGCTCATGTCCTTTTTTTTTGTCAAATTGTGCATCTTCTTTCCTTTCTCTCCCACCTAAAATTGGTTCTGCATTCATTGATGTACATGTTTGAACAGATATATCAACTATGTCATTGTTCCTAAAAGCTCACGCAATAGTGAACTTGGTCTGATGATGTTTCATTATTGAATTGAAACATCAGACTGGAGTTGTTGGGTTTACTGCTGCGATTTTCACACTGTGATCTGTGAATAGTTACCAGTCAACAATCTTCATATGCCAATCTTTTTTATTATTCAGTTTGAGCAAACATTTTAGTATAGTAGCAGTAAGCCATCCCACATAATACCCAGTCAACAAAATATCAATAACTGACATACAATACGTTTATGTCCGTAATAACTCATTGACATACTGTACATTTTGTGTCCATTTGCCACAGTGCAGGACAGGAGACCTGTGTGTCCTCAGTTTATTTTGAGTAATGTATCAGCGATGGTGTCAGACACTATAATCACCCCAAAGAAGTGACTGGAGAGTTGAGTCGGTTGATTGACATACTGTTTTCACAGGTCTAATTTATGTTGCGAATAATGAAGGTATGTGTAATAGTACAGACTATTTAGCGTATATGTGATAACAAAAATTATAGTCATTTGAGTCATTCGATTGCTCAAACAATCAGCCAGCTCCTGCTTACCAGCATTAACTAGACCAAGACATCACTTGCTTCTTATAGAGCTAGAAAGGTCAGTGCAGATGTTTGTATTTGTCTGGAAATCTGCCTGATTGTCAACAGCAACCTATCCTGTTCTTGCAAAGGCATTCTATGATTGACTAATTGATTTCATTTTAGACCTCTTACCTCACTAGAATTCATTGTTTTTTTGTCCTCTGTGTTGGTGGGCCAAGATTGACAGTTGCCAGTGTTTATGTTGGGGTTGTCTATCCTGCAGCTGTGTTCTGGTCTCACTGGTCATCAGTCATTTTTTCCAGTGACTAAGCATCATGTAGCCCCCTCCCCGGGTGTGCTTGGCATTGGGAAGTCATTCTTTTGACTGCTAGAATCATCAAGTCTGTGATACCCTGTCTGAAATTGAAATGTAATGCACCAAATGTTTCCTAGCCTGAAAAATCCTTTATGCCTATCATAAACTCAACAAAACTTATTTTTTGTTTGAAAGGTTGATTCACTGAGTGGTATCTAGTTATGTAAATAGTTATGAGTTTATATGCCTAGGTTTTGAGATATTATTGTAAATGAAAATGACGTTTATTTAAAATGAATCTCTTTTCAGAAACAGTCTCTGTGTTACTCAGGCTAATCCACCTAACAAGCCATCAACAGTTTTCAAAGGGACTGTTTCTTCAGTAGAAAGTAGTTTCAATGAAAAAAGTTGACACTGAGGTCTGGATAATCCAGCTGGGGCATTGTTTCTGGAAGAACATGTTGCTGTTAAATGTTTTGTCAATTTTTTTCAGTGCTGCTGCCACAAACAAAATATCATTCCCCTCCATTATATTTGGGTGGAGGCAGAAATCTCCAAGACGGTAACACAGAGACCTTAATGTCAGACATTGAATGCCTGTCATGATGAAGGTCGGTGGACCACTTTGAAATCATATTTTGTAATTTTGCAGATTAGATGGGTTAGTGATGTTGCTAATGAGACCAGTGCATCACAGAATAAAGGGCTATCACCGCTTTCCAGAGGTAGAGAGAGACACTCAGCTGCTGCTGTCCATCTTGGTCCCTGGGTATCACCCTGCTCCTGGCACAAAGAGTGAGAGCAAAGATATTACATACCAGAGAGACAGAGGCACATCAGTTGAAGAGGGGAAATGTACATATGGTACATACATTTTCATTTTTTTTGTCTTAAGTCCTGTGTCACCGTATCTACATGTTCAGAATTGATGCCATATGCCTCATAGCTTTATTCATAAATTGCTGTTAAATTATATCATAGCTGCCACTGGACCTCAACTGTATGGTGTATGTTATCTAGAAATAGTTCTTAATGTATTTTTAAAACTCAAATACTTTTTATGCACTCGGATCATGTGAAACTTGAGTAGCAGTCTGCTTCACCAATTTGAAAATTAGCTTTTTTTGACCCGCGTATCAGCCACTTGTGCAGTGAGAGGTTGAATGGAATTTCTCTGGTCTATTTTATAACATGAAGTGAATATATATATAGGACTGCATCTAGGGCTGACCTGTTGGTTACATTGTTTTAAGGTTTTGTTAACATACAAGGGAACAAGGTTGAATTTAATTGTCATTACCACTGAAGCAAATGTCAAGACTTGCCCTGGGTGACTCATTATTCTTTAACAGGCTTTGTCCTTAATCCAAGGGGCATTGGTGATTTATCAAACTTTTTTCAGATACACTCACATTTGGAATACTAATAGCTATTACTTTGTGGTTCATACCTATGGAGGCATGTACTTGTTTCTTATTTTCCTCAGTTTGATGTTGACCTGATTCTTGACAGGACCTAGCCAGCTGAGGGTCAGCTAACAGATGACCTCAACAGATCTGGCACTCGCAGCCCTGCAGGGGCTTCAGCTGGCCTTCTCCTCACAGGCTCATACTCAATCCGTACCAGTGGTCAGACCTATTTCCAAACCTTTTACAAAAAAACAGCTGCATTTGGCAACATCACAACCAACACACATCCACACTAGTGTCACTACCAGTACTGTTTACTGATTACTCTTGTATTCTCGAGACCCCCACCACCAGTGCCCCACTGCCTTCCTCATAACTGTACCGCTGATGCATTAGCCTCAACAGGTGCTCTTTTCTGAAAGGATCACTTAGGTATATTTAGATTTTGAAACCTGAGCACACTGGCCTGTGATTGGCTGTGTCGGCCACATGATAACCTGGGTACAAACCGTAGCTGTGTGCTGTCGCCTGGTGTTTCTCTGGAGGGAAGCTGGGGAGGCTTTGGCGGCTTGGAAGACCATTAAACTTTAAAATAACTGGTAAGCAAGAAAATGAGAAAAAGCACACATATCCATATTTTCTGCACCCTGCATGGCTTTCCATCTACTGGGACTTCCATCATTCCCATCCTCTGCTGCCATCTGGATCCAGGAGAACCGCTGATTG
Source organism: Siniperca chuatsi (assembly GCF_020085105.1). Lineage (NCBI taxonomy): Eukaryota > Metazoa > Chordata > Actinopteri > Centrarchiformes > Sinipercidae > Siniperca > Siniperca chuatsi. Next base: position 22,853,225 of record NC_058053.1, read on the forward strand.
AGGAATAAGGAGTGTGAAAGGCTCTGCTGCACATTGAAGGAGTAACCAAACAATCCAGAACTGACTCAAGCAAGATCAGACCAGGCCTACCTTTGGATGTATCTGAAATTTCAGCAGCAGCATGGCCATTTTGTCTTCTTTCCAAAATCTCAGCACCTGTCTGGCTTGTCCTTCTACCTCAACTGTTCCACATATTTCTCTTGTTGTTCTACAGAGAAAATTCTGTTTTAATTTAAAGAGAGGGCAATCAAGTGCTAAAAAAAGGTAGTTAGTCTGCCATCCTATATTTAACCTGCAGCCTCAGAAGGCATTGCATCTCCATTTGCTAAACAGAGTCAACCAATCAGGCTGTGGCATTAGCTTACATGTCAAATAGCTGAAGCACTGTTGGGCAGCTGTCGCCAACCTTCAGCCAGGAGGCACAGTTCTTTGAGCTATGTTGTGGCAAGTGAGGGAGGAGGGGTGGCTGTCACACATTCAGAAGCAGAGGCCTGTTATAATCCACTCTCTCACCTTCCTAATCTGCATTTCTCCCTGCGTAATTGATTTACACTTGTTGCACAGTTTGTGAGGTGTTTCACACATTTTTATTACTTTGTTTAGGATTGGGGCAAATCACAAAGTTGGACTATCAGTTTGAGACCCTAGTGGATGGCAAGTGAGGCTTCCTTACTGTCAGGAAATACTGCGGGAATCCTTTGCTGGTATGGCATGCATATTGGTTTAACATCATTATGTTGGTGTTATATTTTTCTAGCATTGCTGTTTATTAGTCCTATTTTTGAATAGGGTAATTGGGTTCAACAGGAGATGGCTGGCAGCATCCTAAAATATCACTGGTGCAGTTGTCCTTTGGTGTCTTGTCTAAGCCCCAGTATATGCTGTTTGAAATTGTGATTTGGTGCTACTGATAGAACATTTAAGTTAACGCTGCTACACTTTTATGTTGTATGCTTCCCCATTAGATATGCTTTTCAGGTTATGAGGTCAAACCTTGTTCATTAAGAGTTTAAATAATGAATGCCTGAAAATTTCATCTGTGTTTTGTATAGAGCCTCTAAAACCGTCCAATTATGACGGAAATTGTGGAGGAATATGAGGAATATGAGGAATATGAGGAGGAGGAGGAGGAGATTGTGGATGAGGTAAGTGGACATCTTCTCACTGGGTTATGTACATTAATTGTAAAATGCAAGACTGCTTTTTTTGTCTTTGATTATTATACTTCATTAGTTTTCATTGTTTCCAGCCTAAATATATGATTTCATTTGATTCAGTAGGTTGAGGTTATCTACAGGATCTGCAGGTCCAGTGGCAGGCCCTATGAATAGTTAAGTTAGTGAGCCCCTCCAGTCAGCAATTCATGGAACCAGTCATTCATGTCTGCTGGGGGATCCTGTTTCAGACGAACACCTTCAGATGGGTTTTAAGTCCTGGATTTCCCTTAACAGCCAACTATAAATCCAAACTATTTCAAATTGAAGATATAATATTGGGACATTTTCTGTTGTTCTATAAAGGTACAGATACCTTTACCAGAGGCCCTGCCTTATGGCAGACAGCCACACAACATTATAAATAGTCTGGTGACATTACACATTACACAAGTGCCAGATGCACAAGATAAAGTCTTTATTTCCACAGATTCCTGCAGATGACTTTACAACATTCATTTAATTGTATTTTTAGCAGACCATCAGCTATCTCCAACATGTCTAACTTATCGATGAACACATTTTGCATTGCTGTAATTGTACCAAAATTACAATGGTGATTGTTTTGATGAAAATCTTCATCACATTTGACATCAATCATATAATTTGGTATTCATTACTGATCAAATATTCATTCAGGATGTTTTTATGCTGCATTTCGAGTGCATTTTCTGTATGAATTATTATGTCGCTGAAGGTCTCCATGTCAGTGGCCTATGGAAGAGTGAAAACAGAAGGCTAACAGTTTAATCCCATATTTCCTGGTGAAATAGGATTAAAGTTAGTCTCGTATTTGTTCATACTTAATATCGCTGATATCTTATAGGGGAGTCTGAATGATTCTTTTTGGCTGTCACAATATTAGCTAATCACACCAAGCAATCAGTTATCATTTAACTCCCATATAACATATCAACTGTTTCAAATAGATTTACCATCTTTACTGCAAAGATGTAAATCGTTTGGGAGGTGGGACTGATGGATACCCACAAAATCAATACACTCTGATTTCACTAGCACTTTCATCTACACTGTGGAGAAAAGTTGCATTGTTCTGAGTAAATAGTAAGACGGCTTCTTATTTAATCTACAGAATGGGGAGAAACATAGTGCTGTTCAGGTCATATATGAAAATATGCATATAGTTAAAAACACACAATACCTTCACAAGAATTTAGACCTAGTTTGATTATCTAATAATTGCAAAATGAGTGTAGTTATTTAGAAGTTTTATTTGATAATGATCTACTTCATTAATCATTATGATCATGAGTATTTTCTTCATATTAACTTAAAAGATGAGGTCATTAAAGGGTGGAGTGTAGAGTTCTCTGTCTGGCATTCAGACAAATTTAGAAGTGGACATCTACGGCACATTGGCAGAGAGATGGAGTGGAGGGAGAAGTTAAGGGAGAGAAAGCGAGAGGGGGGCAAACGAGATGAGCCACTGTGCTGTAAATCACACTCTGATAGCCTTGGGCGTGTTAATGTCACAGTGCTAGAAATTGCTTAGGAGATGCGGATGCATGGAAAAACTACATGATGGGTGGTAGAGAGGTTGTTTTTGCATTGCTTTGTAGGGATGTGTAGTATGGTGGTTTCATTTACACCTATGGTTCTCTCCTGTCTGATAGACTCAGATATTGAAGCCTCTTACAAATGTTGATCAAAATGATTGAGATGTTCTTTCTCTCAGCTCTGGTTATTCCTAGATTTCTGGTAGATTTGAGGGATTAGTGGTTAGCTTCCAAAGCCACATGTCTCAAACTGTTTAACCTTATGGGACTGTAAATGTTTCACTGTGATATTTCCTAAGCAGAGGGTAATTCAGGCAGGCTGTAAGTTAGACGGGCTATTCATGGAAAGGTATGCTATGTGTGGGAATACTGTCAGTTACTGTAGTCTGAGGTACTTGATTGAAAAAGAACGTTTTCCCCTTAAATGGATGGTTTTTCCCAATTTACAAAAAAACATGTTATCTCTCTTACTTCAGGTGGTATCTAACCATGCAGAAACTTTTGATTATAAACCCAGATTATAAGCATAGGGATATCCAAAAATCTCTGAGATTTCTGCCTCCACTCCAGTACAATGGAGGTGAATGGGATGTCATTTGTGCTGTCCACAGCATCTTTCCAGAAAGAGCATAATTGTTACTCTGGATAATCCATGGAAACAACTGTCGACAGCTTTTGTATTCAGGAAGAAAATAGTTCCTAAGAAAACTGTTTATAATCCACCTGTGTTCTGTGGATTATTCAGAGTAACAAGGACATTGTTTCTAGAAATTCAAGACGCTGTCGATTTTTTAAAATTCCATTCTTCAATGCTGTGAGCACAACATATGAAATTTCATTCACCTTCACTATGTTGGAGTTAAAATGTTTTAAAATGAAACCAAAACTATCTGCATGGCTAGATTTTACTAGAGGTAAGTGAGAAAATCTGTTTGAAAATCTGTAATTTGGGTGGACCAGTCCTTTAAACCCATGAGAGCTGTGTGTGAGGAGACATGGCGATTATAAAGCTAAAAAGTCTAAACAGTCTGTGTACTTCTGTGTGCTGTAGCAACTGATAACAGGAACAATGGTCTATGAAATAAAAAATAAGAATAGAATTATTGTCATGTGAGTGCCTGGTGTTTATAGACTTGGTCAAAGAGTTTGAGCGGTCATGCTAACATGACGTAGAGATTATTAATGCTTCTCTTTCCTCTGTAGAATACAAGCTTAATTAGACTGCAGTCACAATTACAGTATATTCAACAATGAGGATTTTACCTTTCTTTCAGTGACACTATTTGAGTGGAGAAGGAATCAGTTTATTTCAGGTTAGAGCAAAGATCACTGATGACAACACTCTCTGCTTTGATGCAGTTGCATCTGACATTTGATAGAACAGCTACTAATGTGATGCAGCGTAGAGTGATTTCCTACTTATTGTACTGGAAGTGTCAAGTGATGAGCACCAGAGCTGTCGAAAAATCACCCTCGATCCAGAAAAAAATACTGTGCTGTTTCTCCCATAACTTGTGCTGGCAGTTTTGAAACCCCAGAGTGTGTCCTATATTTGTAATATGTTGAGCAGATTACAACGACGACTGTCACTGAGCAAAAGAGTCAGTTCATTCAGGTAAAGCACCTCCTCCCAAGGGACAACAGTTCAAACAGTATAAGATACCCCTCCCTTGTCTTGACAATGGTGCATCCCCCTCCTTGTCTGCATGCCTGTATGGATAATCTGCTGTCTGGTTATTTCATTGAAGGCATAGTCTCATAGAGTCTTTGCAGGTTTTTATGTTAAAACCTTTAAAGTTAGTAATGCTGCAAGGAATCAATTAAAATGCTGCATGAACATTAAACTCTTTTTCAGCAATTTACAATAAAACATTTTTTGGCCAATCCTGCATTTTTATGTGACTTCCAACCAAAAAATGGCTGCTTTTTGGGCAGTTAATTGCTTCTTGTAATTTAGCTCCCTGTGACTTTACTTCCCAACAGATCATATACTGTAACCCTCATGTTGCTGAGCCCGGCATTGCATGTAGCGCAAGATGCTTATAGATACTGTAGGTGTTACTGTATATTGAGCGCTTCCCCTTGTGTTGGTTTTGTTTGTCCTTCAGTCACCCTTCATCTAGTATTATCTCAGTGCATAATCATGTCATTATCCTAACTACCTGAGTTCCATGTAGAATATTTTACTGATTCATTCATATCCCTGTAAGTCTTGACTTGAATCACTTCAATTATTGAAGGTGAGTTATTAGAGTAATAGGTACACTGCAAACTTACACAAATTAATATCAATTTGCTAAGGTGTTTTCTCTTCACCTTGACAAGATCAGATCATTATTTAATCAACAAATTTGCATTACAGTTGCAAAATACCTTAATAAACCATAATTTGTTTTGTTATAATTTCACTGAGTCCTTCACAGCCCTGTTATAAGTGGATGTAGTTTTACTTCCTGGCACATATGTTTCCTGTAATCAAGGAACCTAGGCCATTTTGTTAGTTGGATAGTTAATTGTATTTCCTTCCGTCCTCCTCAAGTCTGGCTTGCCTACCAGGAAAGTCAGGAAGAAGGTCAAGGTGGATACTTCCAAGTTCATGACTCCATACCTGGCCCACAGCCAGAAGATGCTGGAGCAGTTCAGCCACGTAAGCAACAAGTTTGGGTTTTGGGTCAAAATCAATACTTAACTCTAGTCCCTATTTTGTTTACTTTAGCAGTATTTGGTTGTGGAAATGAAGTATTTAAATCAGATAGTTCCCTTTCATTTGAATATTTGTATTTAAGTTTTACTGTTACTTCAAACATGATATTTTCAGTGATTGCAGTGTATATCATGACTATTGCTCTTCTTGACAGAACAAGTACCGGCAAGCTTACGACATGTCCAGAGGGACGCCTCCTGCCATCATCACTGATAGCCCTGAAATGATTCGCATCAGGAAGGCCCAGGAGCAGCTTAGCGAGGTACTACTGAGGACTGTGGTGATATTTCCCCCCAAATCATGTTAAAGTTTAAGGATGAGGGTTGGAAGGTTATTGGAATGGAAGATTGCTGGCTTGAATCCCATTTGTAAAATTACTTAAATGAAACTATTCTGTGGCCAGCAATAGATTGAGTGTGACAGCATGAATTTGGAGCTGAGATGCTGAACAAATTCATTGTGATTTTCTCTTTGGGTAAATTAAGGTGTAAGAAAGATGAAGATACAATGAAAACTCAGTTCCTCAAACTTGATTTGATCTTGCTCTCGTCATCAATAATAAGAAATTTCACGTATCGCCACCAGGTTAAATACCGCATGGAGGGAAATAAGACTAGGACAACAAGCTTGTATGATGGTGAGGCCAAAGAGGTCGCCCACGTCAAGCGTGTATCTGAACTGATCAGCAAGGTGAGTTACTTGAACTTATAACAGTATACCATGATATATAAAATAAATTATTTGAATGTTTAACACCAATGGTGCTTTTCTCTTATAGGTTCTGTACAGACAGAAGTGGGATGAGACTAAGGACAGGTACCTGCTGCCTCCTGATGCTCCTGAGCTGGTCCTGGCTGTGAAGAATGCTGCTAACTACAGCAAAGTAAGCACAATGTGGCATTCAAGCACTGAATTTTATGTCCAAAAAGAGCTTTTTTTTCTGACACTAGAAAAAACATCTGATTGTAGTATTTAATATAAAACATGTCTTTTACTTTAGAAACTTTACACTGAGGCCTGGGATGAAGAGAAGACCATGTTCTATCCTTACAGTGACAGCCCTGAGCTGCGCAGGGTGGCCAAGGCTCAGGAGGTTCTCAGTGATGTAAGTTGAGGTTCCTGACAACACCCAGTTTTCAACTGCAGAAAATGAAAATGCGTGTTGTCCAGCATTCAGATTTTGGAGCTGTGTGTGGTTTAAATAAAAAAACCACAAAATTGTGACATCTTATTTTTTAGTGATTCTACGGTTGGGCAAGATGATAATATATACCATGAGAGTTTGGTCAACTGTCAAAGAGTTTGCTATACCCTTTAAACCGAGGCAGCTCTCACTTTAATATGTCTGGCTTTATTAGGCCATGGCAAGCAACAGTGCAAATCAATGAGAGGGACTGCAATATTGGAGTTACAGAATTTCTTTGTGTCAATGTGATCAAATACCTTGATTTGTCAAGTATTTAATTCACTGGAATAGCTGAACGTAGACATTTATATCTGGTTTATTTATCTATAAACAGTTTTTTTTTTTATTGAATCTCCAGTAAATATACTATATCATCATAATATTATATATTCCACGACATAGGATTTTATCCATATCACCCCAGTGATTTCATCAATGACTGTTGTTTGGTGCCATTTCTTGCAGTGTTCTGATATGAAACAATGTAGAATATCTAACACATGGTTAATTCTAAAAAAATGATGTAAACGTTGACTTCAAGCCATATGGCAACATGGAGACAGTCATGAGAGTGCGCTTTTTTTATTCATCTGAGCAGATCGCCATTCAGCATCAATCACACAGGCAAGCACATTTTCCCCACCTTTATATTGTTTTTTTCCCTTTCAGGATCCATTTGTATGTGCTGAGTCAGATGTATCAAATGTAGCAATTTCCACTGACATTGCTCCTTTTAAACACAATTGCATTTAACCTGCTAATGTAGGAAAGTCAGCAGCCAATGTAGATATGATCTGTGTGAGGCAGACTGTGCACTAAAGTCAACAATTGATATTGAAGAATTAACCACCTCATTAAATTTCACCTCCTTCTGTGTGTGCCCCCACAGATTCACTACAAGAAGGGTCATGATAAGCACATGGCCAAGTTCACCTCTTTAGCTGATCCTCCTGAAGTGGAGCTGGCCAGGAGAGTGGCCCATCAGCGCAGTGATGTAAGCTGAACAATTTTAAACTGGCTCTCAGACACATTGTGTCATACATTATCTGTGGAGTGTTTGGAGTTTGTTAGGAGCAGGTATCAGTTATTGCCAGGCACATCAACTCCTCTGAGTTCCCTCCCCATCATGATGGACTGCCAGTTTGATTTCAGAGACAAAAGCCCATTCTACCTTCTCTTAAGGGTCAACTAATATTCTTCCACTCAGGACGTTTCATCACAACACCAAATGAGCACAGGAGAATACTAAACCTCATTGCTTCTTAGAAACTTTGCACAGTGCACCTACTTGGAAACAGGGCCCTCAGAGACCAACCAACCCGAGCCACTGCTAGGGATAACTGGCCACCTGCTCTCTGATTTTACTGGCCACACTAAGCTGGAAGGGAGAGGCCAACAATAGGTTGAAATTACAGGGATTCCAGTCATTCCCAATGTGTTTTACCAAACATATTACTGGCCACCACATATTACTCTACAACATGATCTTTCATATGTAAAATACATCTTCTAATGTTGATTGTTATTTGTTTTCTACAGCTGAAGTACAAGGAAGATTACAATAAAAATGTGAAGGGTCAATGGTGCGAGACGCCATACTTCGACGTAGCCACTGCCAGGGTGGCGATGGACAACCTCAGCAATGTAAGAGCTAACTCCTACATCAGGGGCAGGATTTTCAGAATGGTATAAGTTTGTCATTTTTCTGTATCTAACCGTTGACCTCTTCTCTATGCAGAGAAAATACACACAACAGTTTGAGGATATGAAAGACCAAATTTATTTCATGCAAACAGACACGCCCGTTTACGACGCAAACAAGAAGGCTCGTATTGCTGCTAGTGAGGTAAGTACACACAAACACACACACACAAAGGTATTGGAGTATTTTTATAGGTCCTATCTCATGTGGAAGACACGATAGAGAGTTGACCCGTGTCTCAGAGCAGAGTGTGAGTCAACACAAAGTCCACCCTGACGCAGGGACACACTGTATTGTGAGAGATCTACATTCAATTCATTGTTACTGCACAAATTGAGTGTGTAGTTTCACTAGCCCCCAGCAGTGGTGGAAAGTCACTAAGAACATTTACTCAAGTACTGTACTTAAGTACAATTTAGAGGTACTTGTACTTTACTTGAATATTTCCATTTCGTGCTACTTTATACTTTATACTATACTCCACTGCACTGGTTATGTCGGACCATGGCCCATATCTAAATCCCCTTTTGAGGGAACTATAAGGTTAGGTAACTGGCTCTGGGATTGACGCTGTTATTTTTCTAATTTTGACAATGCAACCATGACAACACATTAGTTAAGGTTTTAAGGATTATGACTGTTGGTAGTTGTTGTTTAAATATGCAGAAGTGTAATTTTATGGGTTATTGTTGTTCGGAGCTAAGTTAGCTAATATGTGCTAATGTCAGTGTCTGTTTTTTGCACACTAACTGACAACAATACCACGTGATACCAACGTCGTTATAGTATTGGCTCACAAGCCTTGTTAGAAGCAGGAACCAAACATCAGACATCTCACACAGAGATAAACAAAACATTCATTTTGGACCTGTCAAAACTTTTAAAATTATTAAATCACAATCATAACCTTTTTCTTTTAGGAAAAGTGGTACTTTTATTCCGCACCTTTCTAAAAGCTCTGTGGATGCCATTATTAATGTTACTAGTTTCACCTGTGCTTCTCCTACTGTGACAAGTCAAAATGTCCCCTGTGAGAAAAAGTCTATTATCAGAGATTAAAGCAATTGTTCCCAATCTTTCTGGCCCGCAACTCCTTGCAAAAAGGGTTATTTTGTTATGTTTTCACATGTCTGTTAGTTGTTGGAGACATTTTCCCTCTAAACTTCTCAGTTTGAGGCCCAAAGTGGAAAAATATCCACTATATATAGAGAAAAATCCAAAAAAATGAATAGAAATTTGTGTATGTTTGTTTTTTCTTCTCTTCTCTCCCATTCATCATCTCATGACCTCTTAGATTTATTTTGTGACCCTTGGGAGGGGCCCGACCACTAGGTTGGGAACCACTTTGCTAAACTAGCAAACTGTATAAAGTAGTTAAAACTAGTTCCACCTTCCACCGAGCAGCTACAACAGTAGAATGCTGCGTTGATGCATCAGTATTGACAATATAATGTCTTGTGTAGTAATATATCAGTCACAGGAGCCATTTTTCTGTAGAAAAAGTACTTTTACTTTTGATACTTTCATTACATTTTGCTGATAATACTTATGTACTTTTACTTAATTAGTATTTTGAATGCAGGACTTTTAATTGTAATGGAGTATTTTTACGGTGGAGCTTTGTGGTATTGGTACTTTTACTTTGGTAAAAGATCTGAGTACTTCTTCCACCACTGGTCCCCAGTAACAACATATCAGAGGTGATCAGATGTGAAGAGGCTTTTCAGCTACTGAATACCTCATAGCCACCCACACATTCACACACAATGCAAACATGCGTTATTTTAGGAAACGATGAAGACACACGTGTTGTTCCAACATGACTGTACCAACGTTATGGTATATGAGTCAGTGTGCCAACCATGTGAATAAACCTCATCAACACACTTTGTTTTCTTCTTACTCACAGTATTCTCCATGTTTCTGTTTTCAGGTCCAATACAAGAAGGAATACGAGAAGAATAAAGCGCAGTCTGACTACAACACGCTCCCCGCCACAGAGAATCCTCTCCTCAGACAGCTCAGATATGCTGGCACCATCCTCAGTGATGTAGGTGTCTAAAGTACACTATGTAGAAAGGAATTTTCGATCACAGCTGGTTTTATGAAAGATGATAGATGATATTTTGGGGAAAACAAATGATAAAATCTTAGAAGTAGTACAGTAGTACTATAACAATTTAGACCGTCAGCTAAAAAATGAGGTGACTGCTAAAAATGATTGCGGTGGTTGTGGGTGTTATTTTGTTCCTCTAAGTGGATCTCATATTAGTGGTGCTATTTAAACCATCTGCAAGTCACTCTCAGAACCCTTTTGCATACAGTGAGTTAGCTGGTGCTGAAAAGGATTTAACTGAATCAAGTTAACAGTCTTACTGACATATTTGCAGTTAGCCCGTGAGTTTGACATCCACTTTCATGTACCATATGGACAGATGATTTGTTTAGCTGTTCATGTGTTTTTGAATGTTTGCTTATTTGAGTTACTGGTTCTATTTTATATGCGATTTTTCTGTTCATCATTTGTTTTATATCTTCTTTGCAGAAAGTATACAAGGCCAGCTATGAGAAATCCAGGGGTTTCAGCATCAACTACTGTGACACGCCCAAGTTTCAGATGGACTCAGTACTTAAACGGTTCACTGAAGTAAGAATAATCTATGAGTTAAAAGACTTTATTTTATCATAAACCAATTTCTTTAAAAAAACAAAAAACATTTCGATACATTTTTTTAGGCACGTTACAAAGATAAGTATGAAAACGAGGTGAAGGGCCACTACATTGGCAGCTATGAAGATCTCTACATGCTTCACTGCCAGAAAGTTGAGGAAATGAAGAATGAGGTAAATCATTGTGCATCTTCCTTTCCATTTTTCTAAATTAAATTACTGATGTAAAAATGTATTATATACTTCATTATATCTTTCCTCACAATTAGCATATTTTATCTTGCAGCAATTATATAAAGCTGATTATGAAGACATTAAATCAAGATGCTTCTTCCCTCAAACAATTACGCCTGAATATGAAGCTACGAAGAAGCTTCAACAGTGTAACGATGTGAGTAGACTTGGCTAATAAAATGCTTCTTTGCAGCAGAACAGATTCCCATTTCTATTGTTTTGGTATACTCATATGTATGTCACAAAATGTTTCTATCTTGTGGTTTGCAGAAAGCTTACCGGCAACATCCAGACACAGTGAAATTTACACAAGTGGTGGATTCGCCAGTTCTGGTTCAAGCCGCCATCAACGCCAAGCAGCTAAGTGACGTATGTATGACTGCATGGACCACCTCCTATTAATATTAATAGAATTGAAATTGGTACCATATATATCTCATAAACCTCCATTGGATCAGCACTGGAGGGTAATATTACATCACTATCATTTGAATTCTTTCTAACTGTATGTTCACATAAATCATATAAGTGATTCATATAAGGTTGCCGTGAACATACTTGTTTTTTATATTGTCCATTTATTGACTGAAATTACTACAATCGGCAGCTAATGCTCTAGATCAAATTCTCCTAGATATGCAGATCACCTTGTGCCCAATCATCCACGTAGTCCAGCTGTCTTTCTGTGGGCACCATGGAAACTGGAGAGCCATCTCTCTGTAGTATAAATAGCAACAAGCATTCAGTTGGCCCAGAATAAACCCCTGTGATCAGAGAGCGGCTGGAGAGGCAGGGAAAGGGAGTCAATATATCTCAGATAGAGTCCAGCCAATACACTGCTGCCCTCCAGTGATAGAAAATCAAATAACACTTCATCTAAACTTCTGTCTTGAAATTGCTGTACTTGTAGAACGAGCAGTACTCTATGACTAGAGAAGGAAATGAAAAGTTTTTTTTAATAAAACATCATTTTATCACTTTTTTCTTTTTGTAGTTGAACTACAAAGCAAAGTATGAGGAAACAAAGTTCAAGAACAGTCTGCCCCCAGACTATCCCTTCTTCATCCAGTCAAGAGTTAACGCTTTTAACCTCAGTGATGTAAGTAACTGTTGATAATACTGTCCACTTTCCACCTTCATTTCTAGCAATCACCTGAATTGACTTGCTGTCAGCTTTAATTTAGTGTACATTTTTAATTTCCTGAATGACATGATTTTCTCCTTCCAGAACTGTTATAAGTATGATTGGGAGAAATCTAAAGCGAAAAAGTTTGAGGTCAGGGGCGATGCTATCTCGATCCTTGCTGCCCGTGCTCACACAAACATTGCCAGTGATGTAAGTAAGCTACAATATCAGCATCAATATTATGATTTCAGTATGTCTTGCTTGCTTTGTATGTCAGTTACTTTTAGTAACCATTTACTTTTTTATTAATCTACTTATTGATAACCTTTTGCTCTTCTTTGCAGGTTAAATATAAGAAAGAGTATGAGAAGAACAAAGGACAGATGGTTGGAGCCCTCAGCATTAATGACGATCCAAAGATCTTGCACTCCGTTCACGTGGCCAAAATCCAGAGTGATGTGAGCCATTAGCTTGCTGTGATGGACTAAATTATTTATTTATTATTATTAATATTAATGTATTAGACTTGAGATAAGAGGGCACTCTTGAACAATCTCCTACTGATATCTCCACAGCGTGAATATAAAAAGAACTATGAAAAGATAAAGACCAAGTACCATACACCACTGGATATGATGTCAGTCACCTTGGCCAAGAAATCCCAGGGGATTGCCAGCATGGCTGGGTATAGGAGCATCAGCACTAACTACTTCCTTCCCCATGACAGTGTGCTGTTGGACTTGGCCAAGAAAGCCAACATCATCCAGAGTGATGTAAGTATAGACAGACTTTACAACGTCTTATTGCTGACAGTTTGGTTTTTGGTTTTAATCAAAATATAAATCTGTACTTGCAAGGTTGTTATGAGATTAAATATGTATTCAGTGACCCCATTTGAATTTTTTTGTCTTTTGGCATCTCAGAATGAGTACAAGTCTGATTACAACAACTATACCAAGGGTACCCCATGGGTCACCTATGGCTCCATGGAGGTGGAAAAGAATAAGAAAGCTGCTGAGATCCTTAGTGAGGTATGTGTGCAACAGCATCACTTCGGTCTTCCTGTACACTTTACCTCTCTTTACAAATTCTCTCTTGACATTGAAAAAAAGACATATTTGATAGCTGGTAGGATATGTCACACAGTGCGTTAATTTACTTGTTTTCTACAGAGAAAATACAGACAGCACCCAGACACGATCCCCTTCACATCTATTGACGACCACCCCATCATGATGCAGGCCAAAGTCAACCAGCTTCAGAGGAGTGATGTGAGTCTACTGTCACTCTCACTGTTAATTCTGCAGAAAGAAATTTTTCACTTTGCACTTTGTTTTCTAAGATCACTTTTGAGAAGATAGTTTTTATCTTTACTTTGATCTAAGTACAGCACATGTGACTTCTGCCCTTATTGCTTTCTTGACTTACAGCTGTTCTACAAGAGAGGTCTGGAGGAGATCCATCAGAAGTACTCTCTGCCTCCTGATGTCCCTGAGTTCCTCCAGGCCAAGTGCAATGCCTACAACATCAGCAAGGTAAACAACAGAAATACTGAGAGATCACTTTTTTTAATTATAAAAACCAAGTATTTTCTCATAGCACACTTTTTAAGCAGTCATTTTGGGTATGTTTAAATTAATTTGCTCCTGATATTCGTTCATTTGCACTGATATATACTGTTGGTGCAAAAGTGTGAGTGTGTAGATGTAGTGGATCCATGCCAAATTTATTCGGTGTTCGTATCTTTTGTCGTTCTTTTTAATCTGTAATCTGTCATTTCAGAACTACTACAAGCTTGCCTGGCAGGAGAGGATTGCTAAAGGTTATGACATGAAGACTGACGCTATCTCTATTGTCGCTGCCAAAGCTGCCAGACATGCTGCCAGTAATGTAAGTTTCCTGAAAGACTGAGCCAACTCAGAGCTATGTTCAAACTTCAATTTAACATGCCCAGTATCAGATATCCTGTCCTCCTTGTTGCATCATATAATTGTTAAAATTCTTTGCTAAATAATTAGAGATGCTGTATGACCTTTTACCTCTAGGTCCAGTATAAAAAGGCTTATGAGAAAGCCAGAGGTCAACATGTTGGCTTCCGCAGCCTCCAGGACGATCCTCTGCTGGTTCATTACATGGAGGTGGCTAAGTTGCAGAGCGACAAGAACTACAAGAAGGACTATCACAAGGCAAAACTGAAGTATCACACCCCAGTGGACATGTTGAGTGTGGCTCACGCCAAACATGCCTCATCAGTGCAGAGCTTTGCTGGCTACAAGCAGCACCACCATAATTACTGTCTTCTGCCTGACTCGATGAGTTTGGACCTTGCTCGCAACATGAACTACAATTCCAGTGATGTAAGTTTAATTTTCCTTTTAGGGTCTTTTGTGTCATAATGTAGGTAAATACTTTATGTCTTTCCTAAAAGATTGTGTTTCTGCAGGTCTCATAATTGGCATTTCTCACTCTCATCTCTTTTACTTTCCAGTATAACTATAAACTGGATTATGAGTCCTCAGTCAAGGGAATTGGCTGGGTTCCCATTGGTTCCCTGGAGGTGGAAAAAGCCAAGGCAGCAGCAGCAGCACTGGATGAGAAAAAATACCGCCAGCACCCTGCCACTATCAAATTCACCAGTGTCACTGACTCCATGAACATGGAGCTGGCCAAGGCCAATGCCAAGATACTGAATGTGGTGAGGAGTAAACAGAATAACTTCTTAATTTGCTCTAACATAAATCTCATGATTTCAGTCTTTGAATTCCTTTTCAGAATAGACATAAACCAATTTCTTCATTGTAATTATATAGAAAGAGTATAAGGCCAGTGGAGAGAAATTCATGCACACTTACCATCTCCCTGCTGATGCCCCTGAACTCATGCAAGCCAGATACAATGCTGTCAACATCAGCCAGGTAAGTTGCATATTCTTGTATAGTATTTTTCAGCCTTTGTGCACATGTTAAATGTATATAGAAATTAAATTGTTACTATATTTGTAACATAACATTGATGATTATTTTATTTAGAATTACTACACCTATGCTCATCGTCAAGATCTTCTCAAAGGACATCATGTGAAGGAAGATGCCATTCCCATTGTTGCAGCAAAATCTTCCAGAGACATTGCCAGTAATGTAAGTTGTGAATATGCTATTAATAATAATATTCAGATGTTACTTAATAATGTTATTCATACCTAATGTTCTTCTTTTATACAGTACAAGTATAAGCTGGCTTATGAGAAAGCCAGAGGCCACCATGTTGGCCACCGCAGCCTTCAGGATGATCCTCTGCTGGTTCACTACATGGAGGTGGCTAAGATGCAGAGCGACAAGAACTACAAGAAAGACTACCACAAGGCCAAGCTGAAGTATCACACCCCAGTGGACATGTTGAGTGTGGTCCACGCCAAACAGGCTTCTGCTGCTCAGACTATGGCTGGCTACAGGAAGATCCCTCACAGCTACTTTCTTCTGCCTGACAACATGCACCTGCAGCGGTGTCGCAGCATGATGGAGATTCAGAGTGATGTATGTTTTCACTTTTCATCTATGTGTTACCATGGTGTAATGCTAGTATAATTGGTGCATATATAAGTAAATGGATTATATATACAGTAGCAAAGAAATATACACAGTGATGACTGTAAACTCTTCTAGAAATTGTGAGATAAATGTTTTTTCTCTATATACCCACAGAATGTCTACAAGTCAGATTACAGCAACTACTTTAAAGGCGCAGGGTGGGTCCCTATTGGTTCTATGGATGTTGAAAAAGCCAAAGCTGCTAAAGCCGCGCTGGATGAAATAAACTACCGCCAGCATCCCAGTACTCTCAAATTCACAAGCAAGACTGATGGCATGAACATGGCTCTGGCTCTGGCCAACACGAAGCAGATGAACAACGTAAGACTGTCTTCTCTTTATAGAAGATGCAATGCCTTTACATCTCTTAAAATGTGAAATATTGATGCATGTTGGTCCAAAACTCCTACTACAAGAACCTTACAAAAATTCACAGGTTTTTCTGTTCTTTTCCCTTCCCGCTAGACTTCATACAAAGCTTCTGGTGAGAAGTTCATGCACACCTATCATCTGCCAGCTGACTGCCCTGAGTTCCTTCAAGCTAAATTCAACGCCCAGACCCTTAGCGAGGTTAGAGCATAATATATTTATTGAAAATCAAAGTTACTCTGTTTTATCAGCCAAATATGCAAGTCGAAGGAATATGACTTGTCTGAAATGCCAAGTGTATATCAGCATCATCTGTGTACAAAATGTTGTCTTAACACTTGACTGTTTTTTCACAGAGTCACTACAAGCACAAGTGGCTGGAAGATATTGCCAAGGGATACGACATGAAGTCTGATGCTATTCCTATCCTGCATGCCAAGCAAGGCAGACATATCGCCAGCAATGTATGTAAATCATAAATCTACCCAACTTTTTTCCATGTAACTGAAACAGTCACTATCATCTATAGGTAACTAACTCCTTTTCATTTTTCTTTCAGGTCCAATACAAGAAAGACTATGAGAAAGCCAGAGGCCATCACGTTGGCTTCCGCAGCCTCCAGGATGATCCTCTGCTGGTTCACTACATGGAGGTGGCTAAGATGCAGAGCGACAAGAACTACAAGAAAGACTACCACAAGGCCAAGCTGAAGTATCACACCCCAGTGGACATGATGAGTGTGGTCCACGCCAAGCAGGCCTCTGCTGTTCAGACTTATGCTGGTTACAGAAAGATTCCTCACAACTACCTGCTTCTGCCTGACAACTTGAACCTGCAGCGGTGTCGCAACATGAACGTCCAGTCAAGTGATGTGAGTGACAGTTTTATCATCAAATAGTGTCTTTTAGGATCAAAACCGTTTGATCCTAAAATGCAACTACATTGAATCTAAATTCTCTGCTTCATTTAGACATTTGTGCAAACAGTCATTGATCTTAACTTCAGAACTAATATGCATCATAACCTCATTGTCTCTTTTTTTCCCAGTGTGATTACAAATCTGAATGGAACAACTACGTCAGAGGTATTGGATGGGTCCCTATTGGCTCACTTGCAGTTGAGACTGCTAAAGTTGGCGGTCAGATTCAGAGTGACAACAAGTACCGCACTCATCCATCCAACTTTAAGTTCAGCAAACTGATGGACTCCATGGACTTGGCTCTGGCTACTGCCAACAATCAGATCATGAACAAGGTGCAGCATATTAAATTGTACAGTGCAGGATTACAAAATATAAATAATCTTGTTCATAAGCATCATCATTCATATGTTTTACTGATATTTTTATTTACAGAAAGCATACACTGCAGCTTGGGAGAAGGACAAACTGACAGTCCACGTCATGCCAGATGCTCCTGAGATTGTCCTGGCCAAGGCTAATGCCCTCACCATGAGCAATGTAAGGCATTAAATTACATAACACAATTTAAATAATGTTTTTTGAAAACAAATATATATGTTTTTATATATGTGTTTTACTCATATGAATTTATATGTTTTCACAGAAACTTTACAAAGCCGGTGTTGTGGAGATGGCCAATAAGGGCTACAACCTCAAAGCAGACGCCATCCCAATTGTGGCTGCCAAGTCTGGTACCACTATTGCCAGTAATGTAAGTTGGAAATAAATTCCTGTACCAAGTCAAGAAGTTTATATACTACAACCCACCATACATGGTAAACAAGTATTTATTTACTGTTACAGTACAAGTACAAGTTGGCATATGAGAAGGCCAGAGGCCACCATGTTGGCTTCCGCAGCCTCCAGGATGATCCTCTGCTGGTTCACTACATGGACGTGGCCAGAATGCAGAGTGAGAAGAACTACAAGAAAGACTACCACAAGGCGAAGCTGAAGTATCACACCCCAGTGGACATGTTGAGTGTGGTCCATGCCAAGCAGGCCTCTGCTGTTCAGACTATGGCTGGCTACAGGAAGATCCAGCACAGTTACGCTCTCCTCCCCGATGCCATGAACCTAGTCCTGGCTCGCACCATGAACACCCAGTCTAGTGATGTAAGTTTGAAATGCTAAAATACATGCTGTGCTATATAATTATATCTATTTATAAAGGCAGATAACAAATAATTGTAGTATGATCCCTTGATTCATGAGGCCTTACATTTATTTTTAGTGGGACTACAAATCTGAATGGAACAACTACATCAGAGGTATTGGATGGGTCCCTATTGGCTCACTTGCAGTTGAGACTGCTAAAGTTGGCGGTCAGATTCAGAGTGACAACAAGTACCGCACTCATCCATCCAACTTCAAGTTCAGCAAACTGATGGACTCCATGGACTTGGCTCTGGCTACTGCCAACAACCAGATCATGAACAAGGTGCAGCATGTTTAACTGAACTCTAAAGTGCAGGGCCACAAAAATGTTGTTAATGATATTGTCCATAACGATCATCGTTCATTTGTTTTTTCTGGTGTGTTTATTTACAGAAAGCATACACTGCAGCTTGGGAGAAGGACAAACTGACAGTCCACGTCATGCCAGATGCTCCTGAGATTGTCCTGGCCAAGGCTAATGCCCTCAACATGAGCAATGTAAACGGAATCCATGAAACCGATAAATCAACTGCTTGTAATAGTTGATACTGTATATGGTTAATGGTGATTAGTTTGTGAATGTAATCACTGTTTGATTTCACTGTTATCTTGCTTTTATGTCTTTTACAGAAACTTTACAAAGCCGGTGTTGTGGAGATGGCCAAAAAGGGCTACAACCTCAAAGGAGATGCCATCCCAATTTTGGCTGCCAAGTCTGGTACCACTATTGCCAGTAATGTAAGTTGTTACAAACTTTCTGAATGAAATCAGTATTCACAATACATCTGCCAAAATTCATATTATAAAACAGTACAGTCTCTGTGAATGACAAAGTATTTGTTTGCTGTCACAGTACAAGTACAAGTTGGCATACGAGAAGGCCAGAGGCCACCATGTTGGCTTCCGCAGCCTCCAGGATGATCCTCTGCTGGTTCACTACATGGAGGTGGCTAAGTTGCAGAGCGACAAGAACTACAAGAAGGACTATCACAAGGCCAAGCTGAAGTATCACTCCCCAGTGGACATGTTGAGTGTGGTCCATGCTAAGCAGGCCTCTGCTGCTCAGACTATGGCTGGATACAAGCAGATTAACTCTCACTACACTGTGCTGCCTGATGCTATGAACCTGGAACTAGCTCGTAACATGCAGTTCATCGCCAGTGATGTATGTAGAGAGTCTTTCTTAATCATCTTGTTTCAATCATCTTAAAATTATTAAAAGTTTATTTGTACAAGATTTTAAAGATAAAATCCAGAGTTTTACATTAATGTTATGATTACTGTAAGAAGTTGTGTTGCATTGTGAAGGAATACTGTTTCTGTTGATATTCTCCCTCAGAACCAGTACAAGAGTGAGTATGAAAGCTTCATTAAAGGAATAGGATGGGTTCCTATTGGATCATTGGATGTTGAGAAAGCAAAAACAGCCGGCCAGATCTTCAGTGAGAGCCGATACCGTCAACATCCTAGCAACTTCAAATTCACTAAGGACATGCATTCCATGGATCTGACACTGGCCACTGCCAACAACCAGATTATGGATAAGGTACTTGATAGGACTTGCTATAAAAATAACACAGATATCTCTTCTCTAACATTTTTGTCTAAGATATTAAACCAACAACTACATTTTGCTTTTAGAAATCCTACAACAAAGCCTGGGAGAAAGCCAAGACTTCGATCCACATCATGCCAGATGCAATGGACATTGCTCTTGCCAGAGGAAATAAGAGGAACTATAGTGAGGTACTGTGGGCTATCTTAATTTTTCTGCACAATTTCCACACAATTGTTCATGGTTTGTAAGGATTTTTAATCTGTCATGATTTGTAATGAAAAGAAATACATATGTCCCATGGTAACCACAAAACTTACAGTACGGATCTTGACAAACAGGATATGGGTACATTACTTCAAGTTGGTGTGTTAGTATATTCATTTGAAAGTTGAAATGCTTTCCTTTATAAAAATGTATATTCTCTCTCTCTCTTCAGAAACTGTACAAATTGGACAATGAGCTGTCTAAGAAGAAGGGCCATAATCTTCGTGCTGATGCCATTGCAGTCCAGGCTGCCAAAGCCTCCGCTGCTATTGCTAGTGATGTAAGTGTCTGTGTGGTTATTTCTATACTGTAAGACCTCTATATATAATTTCTTATGCTTTTCCCCTCACCAGAATTTGGTTATGAAAACTCTCGCACTTGCTTTTTTAGTACAAGTACAAGACAGGATACCGTAAGCAGGTTGGCCACCACATTGGTGCTCGCTGCATCCAGGACGACCCTCTGCTCATGCTGGCTCTGAACTCAGCCAAGATTGCCAGTGATGCTCTGTACAAGAAGGACTTCAACAAATCCAAGACCAAGTTCCACCTTCCAGTGGACATGATTGCCTTTGAACTGGCCAAGAAGAACCAAATTCAGGTCAACCACGCCAACTACATCACCCGCCTCCACAACTGGACTTGTCTGCCAGACTCCAGTGATGTTGTCCAGGCCAGACATGCATATGACATACAGAGCGATGTGAGTATGAATCCTTGAATTTATACTATGGAAAGTTTTCATGTTTATAAATGTATATTTTTAAAGTTTTGGATCTCTTACTCTTACATCTTTTGCTATAATAAACCTTTTTTGCTTTGTCCAGGCTGTTTACAAGGAAGATCTGAAGATGATGCAGGGTATTGGATGGGTGCCTATAGGTTCACTGGATGTCGAGAAGGTGAAGAAAGCTGGTGAGGTCCTGAGTGAAATAAAGTATCGCCAGCACCCAAGCAACTTCAAATTCAAAAGCACCACTGAAGACATGCCTATGGTGCTGGCTAAGGCCAACGCTCAGGTTGTGAACAAGGTATTTACCATATTTTGCAGTTGCTGCCCCAACATTTTATTGTGTTTTATATTTATGCTGTTTTTTTTTCAGAAACTAACACTTAACAAAACTGACTTTAAGCATAGAGTAATTGATTCAGTTTTTTTATGTTTTTTATGTTTTTTCTGTTATTTAAAAACACAAGGAAGGCAGATAACATGGCAATAAAGTGGATCATTTTATTAAATAAGATTTGACCTTGTTTAATAGATGAGTGTAATTTACTTGAAACAGGCTATTTAATTGTAGAGTAATATTAAATCCAAAATATAAAAAATTATCCTGTGTCCAAAAATTATCCTGTGTTGTTTCTTTCACATGAAGCGAAAGTTTCAGCCATCAATGCAAACAACAACAGTGATAAAGGACAACCTTGTTTTGTGCCTCTACTTAAAGAAAAGAAATCTGAGAGTGACCCTTTTGTGATGAATGCTGCCTTGGGGATTTGTTATACAGTATAGTTCTAATCCATTCAATATAATTTGGATCCAATTTGAATGCGTACAAAACTAAGAAAAAGTTCGAGCTGACTCAAAAACCTTCTCTGCCTGACTAGAGTCAGCATAATAAATCACATTCAGGTGTGGTCTATTGTTATCAGCAAAACATTTGTCTAAAATCGGTTTTGATTTAATTATAAATGAATGCTAATGAAATCGTCTAAATGTTTTATTTTTTTTGTATGGAAACTAAACAAAAAAATGTACTTTACAGAAAGCTTACATTCAAGCCTGGGAGAAAGACAAGACTACCGTTCATGTCATGCCTGATGCCATGGATATTCTACTGGCCAAAGCAAACAAAGTCAACTACAGTGTGGTTAGTCCTTCTCAAAAATGTTCTTAAAAAAGTCAAGTTGTCATAGCTTTTGAAACATCATACTTTATAATACACCACCATTTTCAGAAGATGCTTTAAGTTTTTTTGTATTTTTTTCCTTTATTCAGAAAATGTACAAGCAGGCAAATGAAGACGCCAAGAAGAAGGGATACGACCTGCGTAATGATGCCATTTCCATTATTGCAGCAAAGGCTTCCAGGGATATTGCCAGCGACGTAAAAATACTTTTTTATCCCACTCAATACAAATAGCACAAATAGTATTTCATTTAAAAATGTGAAAAACATGTCATTAAGTTTGATATCATGTTATTTTTTTGGCAGTGTATCTTTGTAAAATGGTTGCGTAATAGATTTGTTTTTTTGTATTGTAGTTTACTATTTCATGCTAACATTTCACTTTAGGTGAGAATTTATTCATTAACTACATGATTACATGCTTTATGTATACTGAAATTGATATGCAGCAAAATCTGAAAACAATATTGATACTAATATTATTGCTTTACAATAACCATGATGTTATGATCAGTTGTTTTGTTCCTCATTTGCAGTACAAGTACAAGACAGGATACCGTAAGCAGGTTGGCCACCATATCGGTGCCCGCAGCATCCAGGACGACCCTCTGCTCATGCTGGCTCTGAACTCAGCCAAGATTGCCAGTGATTTCCTGTACAAGAAGGACTTCAACAAATCCAAGACCAAGTTCAACCTTCCAGTGGACATGATGGCCTTTGAACTGGCCAAGAAGAACCAAATTCAGGTCAACCACGCCAACTACATCACCCGCCTCCACAACTGGACTTGTCTGCCAGACTCCAGTGATGTTGTCCAGGCCAGACATGCATATGACATACAGAGCGATGTGAGTATGAATTTTTTAAATTAATATTGAAGGAAGTTATCATGTTTATGGATTTATATTTCTTTCATCATAATAAACCTTTTTTGTTTTGTCCAGGCTGTTTACAAAGAAGATCTGAAGATGATGCAGGGTATTGGATGGGTGCCTATAGGTTCACTGGATGTTGAGAAGGCAAAGAAAGCTGGTGAGGTCCTGAGTGACATAAAGTATCGTCAGCACCCAAGCAACTTTAAATTCAAAAGCACCACCGAAGACATGCCTATGGTGCTGGCTAAGGCCAACGCTCAGGTTATGAACAAGGTATGAAATCATCAATCCTCAAAGTGCTGTTAGGTGTAAATGATACAAAATGACTAAGTTGAACTACTTATACTGATATGATAAGGAAATTCTCCTTTCATAAAAATACATTCTTGCAGAGTTCATAATATGAATAAGCTCTCATATTGTTGTTTTCTGACTGCAGAATGCCTATGTTGAAGCTTGGCAGAATGAGAAGATGAAGATCCACATTATGCCTGATGCTATGGATGTTCTTCTAGCCAAAGCAAACAATGTCAACTACAGCTTGGTAAGTCAAGAATTAAACATATAAAGGTAAAGCAACTCTGATGCATGGATTACTTTAAATTAGGGATCGAAGATATGCTATATTAATTAGAATATGTTTCTGTTATCAATACATATATATCTAATTATCACTCAGTCCTACTTACAATGTATTTATTTCTGTGGGGCATTTGTGTTTGGTTACAGAAAAAGTACAAACAGGCAAATGAAGATGCAAAGAAAAAGGGCTACGATATGCGCAATGATGCCATTTCCATCATCGCAGCCAAGGCTTCCAGGGACATTGCCAGTGATGTAAGCTGTTGGATTTTACCAATGATAAACAGTTACCATACATTTATTACTGTACATGTAACCATGGAACTTTCTTTTTCATTTTTCTTCCAGTACAAGTACAAGACAGGATACCGTAAGCAGGTCGGCCACCACATTGGTGCTCGTTGCATCCAGGACGACCCTCTGCTCATGCTGGCTCTGAACTCAGCCAAGATTGCCAGTGATTTCCTGTACAAGAAGGACTTCAACAAATCCAAGACCAAGTTCCACCTTCCAGTGGACATGCTGGCCTTTGAACTGGCCAAGAAGAACCAAATTCAGGTCAACCACGCCAACTACATCACCCGTCTCCACAACTGGACTTGTCTGCCAGACTCCAGTGATGTTGTCCAGGCCAGACATGCATATGACATACAGAGCGATGTGAGTATGAATCCTTGAATTTATACTATGGAAAGTTTTCATGTTTATAAATGTATATTTTTAAAGTTTTGGAACATCTTTTACTATAATAAACCTTTTTTGCTTTGTCCAGGCTGTTTACAAGGAGGATCTGAAGATGATGCAGGGTATTGGATGGGTGCCTATAGGTTCACTGGATGTCGAGAAGGTGAAGAAAGCTGGTGAGGTCCTGAGTGAAATAAAGTATCGCCAGCACCCAAGCAACTTCAAATTCAAAAGCACCACTGAAGACATGCCTATGGTGCTGGCTAAGGCCAACGCTCAGGTTATGAACAAGGTATGAAATCATATTCAAAGAATCATTTTGTATAATATCAAACAACTCTATCAACTACAAATGGATATGATAAGGAAAATATTTTATCAAAAAAATGCAAACTTGCAGAGGTCATAATGTAAATAAATTCTCATATTGTTGGTTTCTGTGTCTGCAGAAAGCATACCTTGAAGCCTGGGAGAATGAGAAGATGAAGATCCACATCATGCCTGATGCTATGGATGTTCTTCTAGCCAAAGCAAACAATGTCAACTACAGTTTGGTAAGTGCAAAGTTAAATAGTTATGGTGGTACAGCAACTCTTATTTATGGATTACTTTCAATGGTAAATTTATATACGTAACGTCTCTGGGGTGGTTGTGTTTGTTTACAGAAAAAGTACAAACAGGCAAATGAAGACGCCAAGAAGAAGGGATATGATATGCGCAATGATGCCATTTCCATTATCGCAGCCAAGGCTTCCAGGGACATTGCCAGTGATGTAAGTGTTTCATTTAATTGAAAAGTGTCAAGTCACAGTTAATTGTAATAATATTTATATTCTAAATGTAATGTGCATTTTACTATAGGAAACTAATTATATTTTACCAAAAGAGTATAGTAAATTTAATCATTTTGTTTTGCACGTTGTACAAAATGTGTGTGTGTAACTGTTAACAAACAATATTATTTAATATTTCTTCCAGTACAAGTACAAGACAGGATACCGTAAGCAGGTTGGCCACCACATTGGTGCTCGTTGCATCCAGGACGACCCTCTGCTCATGCTGGCTCTGAACTCAGCCAAGATTGCCAGTGATTTCCTGTACAAGAAGGACTTCAACAAATCCAAGACCAAATTCAACCTTCCTGTAGACATGCTGGCCTTTGAACTGGCCAAGAAGAACCAGATTCAGGTCAACCACGCCAACTACATCACCCGCCTCCACAACTGGACTTGCCTGCCAGACTCCAGTGATGTTGTCCAGGCCAGACATGCATATGACCTACAGAGCGATGTGAGTGTAGCTTCCCTGATAATTTGTTTCATGTCCATGCTACCAAGAATGTCAGGAATTGAATTTTGTGTTACTGCGCTTCATAGGCTGTCTACAAAGCTGACCTGAAGTGGCTCCAGGGCTTGGGCTGGGTCCCCATTGGCTCACTTGAGGTGGAGAAAGCCAAGAAGGCTGGAGAAGTCCTGAGTGAGAGGAAGTACCGCCAGCACCCCAGCACTGTTCCCTTCACCAGCACCACAGATGCCATGAACATCGTACTGGCAAAGAATAATGCTTTGACCATGAACAAGGTAGAATTCTTTCTTTTTTTGGTAAAATACAAATGTATTTTTTAGTGAAAGGGCTTATAGTACATAACAGTTAACTTGATTTGCAATTGAGAGCGCTCTCTGGAGATCTCTTAAGTCAATACCATCTATTAACACTGGGATTATTTGTGGTTTGTTCCAGCGTCTCTACATCGAGGCATGGGAGAAGGACAAGACCAAGCTGCACATCAACCCTGATACTCCTGAAATCATCCTTTCACAGCAGAATGCTATCAACATGAGCCGGGTGAGTATAATTCTTATTGCACATGACAAGAAGATGGCCCCTGCCTTATCTGTTGTGATCCTGGCTGTTTCTATTGTCAACAAGATAGGTTCTTGTGTAGAAGGTGTGACAATCTTTTAACTAATTAAAATAATTTTCACAGAATTTGGAAACCTGCTTGTTGGCAGTTGTGTGTACTTATTAACCACCTTAATCCTCATTCAGATTACTCTTGAATTAGCAGATGAGATTCTTACAGTGGATTCTACAAATGTGATCCCTTGAGCAATGTCCTACTGCAAACCTTACCAGCCTTTTCTTAAGTGCCACAATTAGACATCCATTTGTTAAAACAGTTAACAAAAGTATTCATATATGTCTTTACTTTTCAGAAACAATACAGACAAGGTTATGAGGCCACCATCCAAAAAGGCTATTTCCTCCCTGTGGATGCAATCTCTGTCAAGTCTGCTAAGGCCTCGAGGGGCATCATCAGTGACGTGAGTGACTCATACTGTACCATGTATCTGTTTAAATGATTGACACACTGGTATTAGACATAATGTGAGAGACGTTCTAGTTGTAACATAAAACAATTTCTGCTGATATCATCAGTATAAGTACAAGACGGGATACCGTAATCAGGTCGGCCACCACATCGGTGCTCGCTGTGTACAAGATGACCCTCTGATCATGCTGGCTCTGAACTCAGCCAAGATTGCCAGTGATGCCCTGTACAAGAAGGACTTCAACAAATCCAAGACCAAGTTCAACCTGCCAGTCGACATGCTGAGTCTTGAGCTGGCCAAGAAATGCCAGATCCAAGTCAACCACGCCAACTACATCACCCGCCTGCACCAGTGGACTTGTCTGCCAGACTCCAATGACGTTGTCCAGGCCAGGAAAGCCTACAATCTTCAGAGTGATGTGAGTCCTTCTGTGACATATTCAACTGATTTCAACATATCATGCCATGCCGACTGTGCTTATGTTCTTTAATATTACATTTATACGCTTTTCCCAACAGGCTGTATACAAAGCTGACATGGATGAGGTCATAGGCATAGGATGGGTCCCCATTGGTTCACTTGATGTGTTGAAGGCCAAGAATGCTTCAAAAATTCTCAGCGACCGTCTCTACAGGCAGAAACCAGACAAACTGAAATATAAAAGTGACATGACTTCCATGTCCATGGTCTTAGCCAAAGCAAATGCTGAAATCATCAACAAGGTAAAGAAAATCATATCCCTCTTTTACAATTTGTGCACATTTGTTCAATGTTTTCCTGGTGATTACAATTTGTGTTTTTTTTTTCTTTTTCTGTTTCTCATCACAGAGAAACTACATTGCTGCTTGGGAAGCTGACAAGGTTAAGAATCATGTAATCCCTGACCTACCTGAGCTTTTGCTTTCTAAAGCTAATGCTTACAACATCAGCAAGGTAAAATTGGTCTGTTTTGACTTGATCTAGTATTCTACATCCATGTCAGTAAATATCAGTGTTATAAGCATCATGATTTTCATTTTATAATTAATATATAATTTCATTTATTTTTTAGAAAATATACAGGGAAGGTGTTGAGAAGATCTTCAGAAAGGGCTACGACCTTAAGGCCGATGCTGTCTCTGTTGTTGCTGCCAAACATGGAAGAGACATCATCAGTGATGTAAGTAACATATCAATGAATGCTTTTCTCTCTGATAGTGACTTGTGCTTATTTGTACAGTATTATGTTAATTATCACTTCACTCTTTCTCTCTACACAGTACAAATACAAGACTGGGTACCGTAAGCAGGTTGGTCACCACATTGGAGCCCTCAGCATCCATGACGACCCTCTGATCGTGCTGGCTCTGAACTCAGCCAAGATTGCCAGTGATGCCCTGTACAAGAAGGACTTCAACAAGTCCAAGACCAAGTTCCACCTTCCAGTCGACATGCTGAATCTTGAACTGGCCAAGAAATGTCAGATCCAAGTCAACGATTTCAACTACAGAACTCATCTGCACAACTGGACCTGCCTACCTGACTCCAATGATGTCGTCCAGGCCAGAAAGGCCTATGACCTGCAGAGTGATGTGAGTAATGAGGATTTCTCATGTGTTTCCTGAACACTGCAAGGATACTTTCAAACAGAAAACTCAATGTGACTCCCATTTTCCTCCTTCTGTGACTAGGCTGTGTACAAGGCTGACATGGAATGGATCAAGGGAACAGGTTGGGTGCCAATTGGTTCACTTGATGTGGAGAAAGCCAAGAAAGCAGGAGAGATCCTGAGTGATAGGAAGTACCGTCAGCCTCCCAGCAACTTCAAATTCACTGCCAAAACAAGTGACATGCCATATGCTCTTGCTCTGGCCAATGCCCAGATCATGGACAAGGTAGAAATATCATGACTTATTTAATGTTATTTCTTTGTATTTTATTGTTTTTTGCATTATTATTTTTGTTAAATTTTTTGGGGGGGTATTCTGAAAGTATTATACTAAATCTTTGGCAAAATTGTTCAGCATTTCCCTTTGTTTGACACCAAAGAGGATAATTTATATTAGACAAAGCTGTGTTTTCTTTATAATAATGTTCCGTGACTCAGATAAAGTCACGCCTCACCAAACCGTGTTAATCTGCTGTTTACAGAAAGCATATATTTCTGCCTGGGAGAATGATAAGACCAACCTTCACATCATGCCTGACACCCCAGAGATCATCCTGGCCAAGCAGAATAAATTAAACACCAGTCTGGTAATGCAGAGCGTCTTCATGTAGTTGTATAACCATAGTACATCACAGATTATTATCATGTCAGTAATTGTTAACTTGCTTTATGTACCTTAATCCATTACTTGTGCTAAAGTTTAAAGAATGAATGGCATTGTCATGTAATTTTTGACTTTTTAATCACATGTAAAGGAAATTGTCTGCTCCATAGGTATTATGGTGTATAGCACACAGTGTATATATCAGACACCCTAACAACATCATTCTTGTTTCCCCAGAAACATTATCGTGAAGGCTTTATGGACACCATAAACAAAGGGTACTTCCTTCCCAAAGATGCAATTTCTGTTTTATCAGCCAGGGCTTCCCGAGACATCGTCAGTGATGTAAGTCTGTACCTCTCTTTTAAACATTTTCATATTCCCTTAACTTCTTAATTTTATAACCTGAATTCTTCTGCAGATTTTTCTTTATTTCACTGCCGTGGTTTGTATTATGAAACTAATCAAAATATTTCTATCCCAAATTTTCAGTACAAATACAAAGCTGGTTTCCGCAAGCAATGTGGACATCATATTGGTGCCCTGAGTGTTAACGATGACCCACTAATTATGCTGGCCGCTCATGCAGCCAAGATCTCCAGTGACAACATCTATAAGAAAGAATTCAACAAGACCAAGACCAAGTACCACCTGCCAGTAGACATGCTGACAATTGAACTTGCCAAGAAATGCCAGCAGCAAGTGAATGACTTCAACTACAGAACTCACTTACACCAGTGGACCTGCCTACCAGACTCCAGTGATGTGGTTCAGGCTAGAAAGGTCTACAACTTACAGAGTGATGTAAGTACATGTAAAGTTTAGCAGGCTCGTGGAGAGTTGATGAAGTAAGAGAGGATTGTTTGGAGTTTGTTGTTAGCTCTTATCCTACTCTTACTGCCACACCAAAAAGCGTAATACCATAGTGGAAAATGTCTCAAGTTACTATGTTTTCTTGACCATGGAAACACATTCTTAGGGTTGTTGGAGTCTGTATGTTTGTTAGTTTCATAGCCATTCAGATCACTCCCATCTTTTGGAACCTAGAGCTGCATCCAACAATTTATTTATTTTTTTTTTGGGACATCCTGCAGTCAGACAAAAACAAAACCTACAAAAACAAAAACATAACGGTATTTGGTGGGGTGAAAACTGATATTTGTTTTTTAGGCCGTATACAGAGCTGATCTGGAGTGGCTGAGAGGATGTGGCTGGTCACCTCAGGACTCTGTGGACGTCATCAAAGCTAGAAATGCCCAGACTATTCTCAATGACAGGCTCTACCGCCAGCCCCCAAGCACTGTGAAGTTTACCAGCATTGTCGACCTCCCGGCTATTGTCTTGTCCAAGCAAAACGCTGACAACATCAGTGATGTGAGTAATAGCATCTTTCGGCATGCTAAATGCTTTCTCTAGTGAATTTGAAACTTAACACTAAATATTTTGAACAAATATCTGTATAAATGAGGGCATCAAAATAAAGAAGTTAATGTTCTTGTTTTTTCTTGTTTGTTTTTTTTCTTTCTGACAGAGGAAATATAAGGAAGTCTGGGATAAAGACAAGCTCAGCATTCACCTGCCACCTGACACCCCCACCTTTGAACTGTCCAAGGCCAATGCTATCAACATCAGCAATGTAAGTTTGTATTATTACAAGCACTGTATCAGGTCAACCTATGTTGAAATGCTTAAAACCTGACATAGATGTCTTAAAAGTATATAAATATCTCATTCGTTAAAATGTATTATTCAATCAGTACATGATAACTATGATTTCGATGTGCTGACACCATGTTTTACAGTCTTTTTGATCATACTTCTTGTTCTGTGCAGAAACTGTACACAAAGACATGGGATGACCAGAAGGCCAAAGGCTACCATATCAAGGAGGATGCTATCTCTGTGCTGAAGGCTAAAGCTTCCAGAGATATCATTAGTGACGTAAGAAAAAAAAATATGGATATGGTTTAAATACAACAGATTCGTAAATAAGATACTTTATGACGTTTCATCCACCTTTCGTCTCTTCTCTTTTAGTACAAGTACAAAGGGGCATACCGTAAGCAGGTCGGCCACCACATCGGTGCTCGCTGTGTACAAGACGACCCTCTGATCATGCTGGCTCTGAACTCAGCCAAGATCGCCAGTGATGCCCTGTACAAGAAGGACTTCAACAAGTCTAAGACCAAATTCAACCTGCCAGTGGACATGCTGACACTTGAGCTCGCCAAGAAATGCCAGATCCAAGTCAATGACTTCAACTATAGAACTTATTTGCATCAGTGGACTTGTCTGCCAGACTCCACTGATGTGGTCCAAGCCAGAAAGGCCTACGATCTGCAGAGCGATGTAGGTTTATAGTAGTGCTCGTGGATAGTATTCTTGGCTCTTTTGATGATATGTATACTGTATACTCCTGTTTTAACACGTAAACAAACCTGCCTGTTTTGTTTCCTTAGGCTGTGTACAAAGCTGATTTGGAGTGGTTACGTGGATGTGGATGGATTCCACATGAGAGTGTGGATGTTATTAAGGTGAAGAATGCACAGAAGGTCCTGGCTGATGTAAGTGTGACTACAATTTTACTTTAAAAAAAAAAGTCAAATCAGTAAAATCAGACATTTATATTTATTAGAATTTATTTAAGCCAGAAAAATTTCACATGCATCTTTAGTGCATTTTCTTAATTATTGTTCTTACATATTTTTCTTGCTGTTTTACAGAGAGGCTACCGTGTCAAGTTGGATGATCAGAAATTCACAGTTCCGACTGACAGAGTCGACTTGGTCTGTGCCAAGAATGCTGCTGAGGTCCTCAATGAGGTGAGGATGACTCTCTGCTATTCTGTTTGGATATATTTTGAGTCTTCTCTTCAGTTAAACCACCTGACAGAATAGTAGCAATGGCAGATCTTAGGTTTTTTTGGTAACTTAAATTTAACTTCTCACTCTGCTCAGGCCAAATATCGTGAGGCCTGGCACCAGGACAAGACCAAATACTCACTGGTGGACACTCCAGGTCTTGCCACAGCCAGAGAGGTGGCTAAGAACGTTCACCCGGTAAGATGACTCCTCATGGGAGGTATTTGCTACATATTTCAATTCAACAATACTTTGTCCTGTACCAATTTTATCCTCTGTTTTTATCAGCTTAAACAATACATCATCATAAACCTATAATAACTATTTCCATTTCTTGCAGAAACTGTACACCAAAGATTGGGATAAGGTCAAAGCCACGGGCTACTTCATGCCTGGAGATGCTGTACCAATCAAGCAGTGCATCCTTACGTCTAAAGTGCAGAGTCAAGTGAGTAGTGGGACGATGTTGCATCTGTTCCTTTCATAATAAGAACACTGTGAACAAGTTGTTCTTAAATTAACTGAGAGCATGGCAATATAGAGATAATGATTTCTGTTTGTCCTGTAGCACAAGTACCTTGAAGGATACCGTAAGCAGGTTGGTCACCACATCGGAGCCCTCAGCGTCCATGACGACCCTCTGATGATGCTGGCTCTGAATTCAGCCAAGATTGCCAGTGATGCCCTGTACAAGAAGGACTTCAACAAGTCCAAGACCAAGTTTAAACTGCCAGTGGACATGCTGCAGTTTGAACTGGCCAAGAAATGCCAGAGGCAAGTAAATGATGACAACTACAGAACCCGCCTGCACCAGTGGACCTGTATGCCCGACTCCAACGATGTCATCCAGGCCCGCAAAGCCTATGAACTTCAAAGCGATGTGAGTGCTGATCATACCAACCTAGGACTTATTTATCATATTCATAAAATATATTGACAGAAACTTCTATTTTAACTTCCTAATATGTATCTTGGTTTCTGTCTTCAGTATGTGTATAAGGCTGATATGGAATGGATTCGTGGCTGCGGCTGGGTGGCAGCTGACTCTGTTGACCACGTCAAGGTCAAGAAGGCCCAGGAGATTCTTAACGAAGTATGTTAACTATATTACATTTAGTATTTTGATTTGGCTATTTTTCTTTTAGCACGTTCTGCCCATTTTTGTGTCAGATCATTGTGTCTCACCTTGATACTGTAATTTTACTTGCAGAGGCTCTACAAGAAGAATGCCAAAGAAGGCTTTGGAAAATTCACCCTGATTGTGGACCGCCCAGAGATTGTCTTGGCAAAGATAAATGCTGCCAACCTCAGTGATGTATGTAAAAAGCTTCATTTAAACTGCTAAATTTTGAGATGCATATTAATAAATAATAATCAAATCCAAAATCAAAATTCTGTTGTTTTCTTGCTACTATAGCTGAAGTACAAAGAGACCTTCAATGCAGAAAAGGGTCATTACATTGGTTCAGATGACACTCCTCAACTGGCCCATAGCAGGGAGATGGCTAAGAACATCAGTGAGGTAATGTAAAACATTTAGCAAATTCATTAATTTCTTCATTAATTTATGATATTTGTTGACTGCATATCACATATTCTATCAGCCTTTTCTTAAGATATGTTCCTTCTTTGTGTGATTTTAGAAACAGTACAAACTGCAATGGGATGAGTCGAAGGCTACAGGCTACCAGCTGAACCATGAATACATCCCACTTCTCAGCGGCAAGAAGGGCAGGGAGATTGCTAGTGATGTGAGTATCTTTATCTACTTTTTTATAGTAGTCAGTGCTGATAAGGCAAAAGCACATGGAATCATGTTCTCGTCTTTCAGCATGTAAACAATATTGAGACTTTTATTATTCTGGATCCTACTAGGTCAAGTATAAGGATGTCCATGAGAAGTGCAAGGGTCACTACATGGCTGGGACTCTGGTAGACTTCCCTGAGGTGATGCGCTGTGGAGAGCAGGAGAAGAGCAAGCCACTGGTAAGATATTGATAATAGTTTGTCCATTTATTCCATACATATCAAGGCATTGTAATACTTTTGCAAAGACAGTGGTAGAAGAAGTATTTAGCTTCTTTATTTAAGTAAAAGTACTAAAACCACACTGTAAAAATAAGTAAAAGTCCTATTATGAAAATGCTACTTAAGTAAAAGTATGTTAGTATACTCAGTAAATTTTTTTAAAGGTCCAGTGTGTAACATTTAGGAGGAGCTATTTATAAGTATGTTTTCACCTGAAAATAAGAATCGCTGTGTTTTCATTACCTGAAAATAAGCCCTTTATATCTACATAGGGAGCGGGTCTCCTTCCAAGGAGGTCACCATGTTGCACCGCCATGTTTCTACAGTAGCCCAGAACGGACAAACCAAACACTGGCTCTAGATAGGGCCATTCATGTTTTTTGCGAGCTT